>NW_024412394.1:6412416-6541740 GCF_014898765.1 Herpailurus yagouaroundi | reverse complement strand
GGAGCGGGATATTTATGGCAAGGATACTCTGAACGTTCCCTAGGTAGAGTTCTGATTGCAGTTCCTTGGGATTTGTAATTTTCACACTTTCAGACAGAGAGGAGGGGAGGGAGGCAGGGCGAGCGCGGCCGGCAGGGCGAGGCAGACAATGAGAGTAGCTGTTTCCAACTTTGGCAAGAAGCCTTCCCAGGGCTCCCTCTGTTTGGGAAACAAGTAAGGGTCAAGGAGGCCAGAGTGGCGACCTGGGCAGCGGGGAGGGGGGGGGGGGCGGGGGGTTTCTGCCCGCTCCTCCCCTGGGGAAGGGGCTGGAAGACCTGGTCTGAGCCGGCCGCGGGGTCAGGAGCTGGGGGATGCCTCTGTTCCCCAAAGTGTGCTCCCGTGGGAGAAGGAGTCCCAGGAAGGTGCTAGGGCCAGGATAGAGAGAAATCAGGGAGACCAGTGCAGCTAATTAGAAGCCCTGGTCCACACCCTAACAACTTTTCCATTTCTTCTTTGGGAGTGTGTACGTATAAAAAAAAAAAAAAAAGTTTATTTTTATTAAATTACGTTCCACACTCCCTGCCTCTGTATAGCTTTTCCAACTCAGTGCCAGTCAATTCATCTTACTTTACTGCTTATATAGAGAGTTTGAGCCGTTTACAATAGCTCTTATTCATGCTTTTAAAAAAATTGCTTTTAATTTTTTTTTTCTTCAATGTGATTGTGATCCACCTCTGTGACTGGGACTGGAAATTGCCTCAGTCAAGAGCAACGGTCTCTTCCATGATTGGCACCATCCTCAGGGTGAGCATTCCATCTCTGACACCCCCCACAATCCCAGGAGTGTGCAGGCTGATGGTGCCCACACCAGATGATGACCCATGCAGTTTTCTAAGCGTTTAAGACCCGGAACCAGCGATCGTCTGTCCCTCCACCTAGCTAAAGGGGCTTAGGGAAATGGCTTGGCTTAAGGGCCATCTTTCAAGAGTGGAGAAAAAGAGGTCTAATGCTTTATCCTTCGTGATTCCCGAGGATTGGAGAATAAACGTAATTGCTCATGCAGTTCGATAACATAAATGTGTAGGTATCCAACTCCCCTTAAACGGAAAGGAGCACGGATAACCGCAAAGCATCACTAAAAAAACACAACTTTAGTGAACTTTCCATTAGCCCAGATGGGGTAGAGGTGGGGGGGGTGTCTTAACCACAGTTACCGTGCAGCAGGGATTCAAGGAGTTGGAATGTGTTTACCCCTTTGGCAGGAGCTGGTTAGGGCTGATTGCCGGAAGGAGCCAAGTCTTGGGCCTGGGCCTCTTGGTGGGGGACAGCCAAAATGTTTTGGTCCAAGCCACAGAGGGCCCACAGCCCTGCTGTTTGGTCACTGTCAGTTTGCCCTCCTGAGCATAATAGCTCACTGCCACCTCCCTCCATCCCCTTCCTCCCATCAAGGCTCCACTGGCAGGATGAATCCTGCTCTGTAGTAGACATTAAAAATCGGCTTCCAAAAGCCAGTGACGGACCCCTTCTCTAAGGGGTCTACACTAAGGAACTCAGGAAACTGAAGTCTACGATATTCACTGCTCCGGGCTCCCTGGTGCTAGGGATAGCTAAGAAACCCGGTTCTGGCCAGTGAGGCTGGCATGCAGAAGACAAGGGTCAGCTTCCATGAAAACTCTTTAAGAGAAGGTCAGATTCAGGATGGCATGCCCCCTCAACCCCTTGGCACTCCCTATTCCTCTTTCTGCCACTTTTGCTCTTTTGGAACATGGATATGATGCCTGGAGAGACAGCAGCCATCCTATAACCTTGAGAACAGAAGTCACTCACTTGAGGAGGATGGAGCAGAAAGATAGGAGTTCCCCTGACTTCTTTTTAGGTGAGAAAAATAAATTTCTATGTGTTTAGATGATTGTTTGAGTCTTCTGTTGTTTACAGCCAAATATAACCTTACTCGACACACTCCCAATCAATTCACCAAGATATGATATAATGTTGGGACAATTCCTGAGCATTAAACTATAGGTATCATGATTATTTTTAATGTGATACTTCGTGTTGGCATAATTCTTTATAGTTTTCAAAGCCTATTCTCATATATCTCCTCTGAACCTCACAATTTTGGGAGCTATCACTATAACTTCCCTTTTCTGTATATAAGAGAAGCCAGATTTGGTAAATATCCTGCCCAAGATCACACAGTCAGCAAATAAGTTACCTTGGATGCTACCCTAGTTCCTCTGACTCCAATTCTGTGGATTTTCTGCAACATTTTTAATAACACAACAACAACAACAAAAAATCCAGTGAAGAATCTTTATTCCTACTAAACGGATGTGAATTCTAGTTACTTCAACCAAGATGAAGCAGTTTGCAAATAAATTCTGGAACCGGAATGTACCGCAGTCCAATTGGGAATTAAGTCCAGTCTTCTGTCTCCCGGGATCCGCATGACCTTCCAGCTACCCTCTGACATGCTGTCCTGAATCCCTGCAATTGCTCTTTCTGAGGTCAGTGACCTTTTGTATGAATCGGTCTTGTCTCTCTTCATTCTCCCATCCTTTAAAATGCTTACACGACCCCTTTCTTGAAGCTCCCCTTTCTCAGGGACATCTTCCAGTCATTACAACCTCCTTGTGTGGTTTCTCTTCTTGGTTCTTCCTTCACCTACATGTTGATGCTCCCAGGGAATCTGTCAGTGGCTGTCCTCCTGAGAGTCATGGACTGTCCTTTGAGTTCATCTTCTCTGGCGAATTCCACCACAAGCTCTTGGGGAAAGTCAACCATTGTCTCTACAACCAAATGTATATGCCAACCGCCACTTCCTCTCAACTTTAATCCCACTTTTCCAACTCTTTATTGTCTATATTGCCCAGCATGTGGCAATCCTTAAATAAATGGTATGTATTTTTAATTATTATTGTTTAAACGAAAGATGCAGGAAAGTTACTAAGGCATAAGAGAATTTTATGACTGACTCATTTCTAGTTATCGGGAAATAGGATGTGACTATTCTCCTTTGAAAATCATGCCACAGGCTAATCTAATTGTCCATGGTCATAAGAAGTTATGGTGTAATTTATAGAAATTAGCAACATCCAGGGGCATTTGGGTGGCTTAGTCGGTTAAGTGTCTGACTTCAGCTCCGGCCATGATCTCACAGTTCATGGGTTCAAGCCCCACGTTTGGCTCTGTGCTCACAGCTCAGAGCCTGGAGCCTGCTTTGGATTCTATGTCTCGTTCTCTCTCTTCCCCTCCCCTACTCATGCTCTGTCTCTGTCTCTCAAAAATGAATAAACATTAAAAAAAAAAAAAAAGAAATTAGCAGCATCAGTCCAAACAGAAATGCAATGGCAGACCTAATGAGAAATAGAATATCCTCATTAACTCCTTTTAGAATTAACTCCATTTACAATATCCTCATTAACTCATTCCAGGCAAAGAGAGAGAAAGGAAAGAATTAAAGATGAGGTAGGAAAAGGCCAGAGACTTAGGGGTGGTGTGTGGGGAGCATGAAAGGGATAGGAACAAGGGAAGTGAGGCTGTGCAAGGGAATATTCCAGGTCTGTGAGAGGGGAGTCCATCCCTGCCCAGGTGAGCTTTTCAGGTTCCGTTGGGAAAGGAAGCAGGAGAAGCTCATGGAAACCTGTGGATTTCACTGCTAACGAGATGTTTTTGAGGCCAATGAGCCCTGAAGAATCCATAAAGTGGGAGAGGCCTTTCCAGGTCATGTGATTTACCCTCTACACCCCTTACACCCCTTCCTCCAACCCACAGGTTCTAATGTAGGGAGGCGCCCCCTATTCTCAGGACTGCTGGGGAGGAGGCTCCCTCTCCATCTGGCAGTCATTGGCGTGTTCCAGACATGTCCCCTGATCACACAGTGAGACTCTGTGTAGCACACTGCTCATCTAGAAAAGCCTGCTTCTTCACTGAGAGATCCCCAAATAGTTCACCAAGTTTGTCCTGGCTTCCAGTCGACCATGTCCTTCCAAGGCTCAGCCTATTCATGGGGAGAAGCAGGCTTCACAAAGGTCTCTCCTTGCTCACTCCCGAGGGGTACAGTTCCTGGTCTATACTGCATGGACCTCGGCAGCACTCACTGAAGACCTTTTGGAGACTGAATGAGAATCCCGTGAATACACCATCTAATCGAGATGAGGCTCTCCGTGTATAACATACCCCTTTCCCTGATTTACTGACACGGGCTATAGAATCATGAAGAGAACTCGTTAGAATCAGAGACCTTAGTAAAATCCCCAGCCTTGCTTCTCAGTGCTGTGTGATCTCAGCATTTCTGAAGCTTAGTGTTTGTGACAGTTAATTTTATTTGTCAACTTGTCTCAGCCACAGTGCCCAGATATTTGGTCAGCCATTATTCCAGGTGTTCTATAATGATATTTTAGGGTGAGATTGGCAGTTAAATTGGAGAACCTCCATGATGTGGGTGGGCCTTATCCAATCAGTAGAAGGCTTAATAGAACAAAGATTGGTCTCCAGGATTCTGTCAGCAAATGGCCTTCAGACTTGAACTGCAACTCTTCCCTGGGTCTCCAGCCTGTCAGCCTACCCCACATCAGATTTCGTACTCATCAACCCTCCACAATTGCATGAGCCAACTCCTTAAAATAAATGTATCTATCTACCTACACACACATGTGCGCACACACACACACACACACATACAAATCCTGAGGGTTTTGTTTCTCTGGAGAACCCTAGTACAATGTTTCTCTTCAATAGCAGGGGGTGTAGGGGCACCTGGGCGGCTCAGTTGGTCGAGCGTCTGACTCTTGATCTCAGCTCAGGTCATGATCATGGGATCGAGCCCTGTGTTGGGCTCTGCTCTGAGCATGGAGCCTCCTTGGGATTCTCTCTTTCTCTCCATTTGCCCCTCCTCTATTCACACACTTGCGGTCTCTTTCTCTCTCTCTCTCTCTCTCTCTCTCTCTCTCTGTCTCTCAAAAATAAATAAAAATAAATAACATAGGATGAAGATTATTCCATCCCAGATCACTGTTGAAATGGTCAAATTAAGGAAAAAAGGTTTCTCTCATCCCACCGTGTAAGCCCTCGTCAGAATCACTCCACGGACCCCCAGGTTCTGCTCAGGAAAGTGCCAGACTCTGTACCAAGGGTACTGTTAGTGCCCAGAAGGCAGAAGCAGCTTGTTCTAAACTGGACCCAGTTCAGCAGGGACATGTCACCCCTCAGGCATTTTGATCATAGGCCCCATCCTGCTTCTCTTACTGATAATAAGAGATGCGATCTTCATTGTTTAGAACAGGCCTCCTGGCCTCCTATTGTCAAGACATAACTTCCCACCATACAACTAAAGACAGAAAAAGTCCAGAGCTACCACAGTTTCTTCCTGGAAACGATGAATAGTGCACGCACTGCTCAAAGATGGCTTACTTAGGTCCTCACTGTGGTATAGTAGAAAGGCCTCCAAATATGGTATCAGAAAAACCTGGTTTCGAATCCCAGTTCTGGCTTTTACAGCTGAGTAAGAACATCTTCTCTGAAAACTACAGTTTAACAGGAGTATCAACCCCATGGTGCAGAGTGAGAACCAAATCACAGAATGTCTGTACCTTACAGATGGCCATTGTTCTTTTCCTTCGCTTCGTCCCTTCCCGTCTCCTCCCCTGGCACCACCAACACAGACAGACACACGGCTCCTCCGTTAGTTCATACCGACAATGCACTTAACAGTAATGTACAATTCGCCAGGTTCCTGGCATCCAGTCCTCTGCAAGCCTCTTTGCCCAGAGTTAAGAAACTTCCCCTGGATCAGACATGACCACACCAAATAGGCAGCGATTGGAAAATTGCCCCATAAAAGCCGTCTCCTTCCGAGGCGCAGGACTGCATTTTTTGAGAAGCCTTCTCAGGTTGTTTGCAGTGGCTTCGAGGGTCGGCTCTGCTGCCTTGCCTACGTCAAAACCCTAAGTGTTTAACCACAAGACACACAATCCCGGGACATCGTGGCGGCGGCCCTCCACCCCCACGGCGAGGCAGGCCACGCGTGTGTCTAATCTGGTATGTGGCCCCCCAGCAGGGCCAGTGAGGCACCGCACCTGGCCAGATAGAGGATGGACTATCACACAGTGTGCACAGTGCTCGAGTGGGCGGGAAAGGGGGTGAGATTCCTTCCCACCCTCCCAAGACACGGTATGATCAGAGCCTAAGGTCCGCAAGCTGGGAAAGGCCACGCTCGCTAGTAGCCACAGCTTCTCGTGTTATTTCTGGAGTCAGAATATTTGCACACTCACGACTGCATACAAACTCCCATTCTAGTCCCATTTTCAGTAGCTCAAAACCCTGTGAAAAATAACACTCAGGGCCAAGCGTGTCAGTTAGTTTCAGAGTAAAGTTGTATTTTGAAATGTGAGAGAAAGGAATCTTCCCAACTGATGTCTACTGAGGGTGAGAATGGGTCACACACACACACACACACACACACACACACACACACACACACTTTTCTCCATTGAAAAATAATTTGAGACTGCTTACAGTCTTCAAGCATGTGTGACTCCGGGCTGGTGTATATGTGTGTATTCAACTGAGCAGGAACTTGTGACTTCAGGAGAAGCATGACATGTTTCATCATTCGGTGGTTTTGTCTTTTAAAGGAAAATATCTTAAAAATGGCAAAGTGATGATGTTAGGAATCTGTTCTTAATTACCACTCAGTAACTTGGCAATCTGTTTTATCCCATTCATTTCTTTTGGAAAGTTCTCAGTAACTCGTCTTTTCAGTTGTGTGCGCACAACCTCTCTCTCTCTCACTCTCTCTCTCTCTCTCTCTCTCACACACACACACACACACACACACACACAGATAGAAAGATAAAACCCACCTGGGTTGCCCTTGGAAAGAGTACAGGACGTTTGCACACTTAATGAATTCTCCTGTAAATATGCACAAGCACAGATTTTCACACTCTGGGGGAGTGTCATAAATGCCCAGTCGGTGTATATATGTGGTTTGGGACTCTGGTGAGAAGACTTTCTTACTTTCTTTAAAGAAAAGGAGGGACACCCGTGTGGCTCAGTTGGTTGGGTGTCCGACTTCAGCTCAGGTCATGATCTCGCAGTTTGGGAGTTCAAGCCCCGCGTCAGGATCTGTGCTGACAGCTCAGAGCCTGGAGCCTGCTTCCGATTCTGTGTCTCTGTCTCTCTCTACCCTTCCCCGGCTTGTGCTCTGTCTCTGTCTCTCTCAAAAATAAATATACATTAAAGAAGAGGAAAAAGGAGGAGGAGGAAGGGAAGAAGATGGAGGAGAGGAAGAAAGAAAAGGAGAAGAGGAGGAGGAGAAGGAGGAGGGGAAGAAGGAAGAAGAAAAGAAGAGAGGAGGAGGAGGAAGGGGAGGAGGGGGAGGAGAAATCCTCCTCTAATGCTGTTTGCTCTTTCATTCCCGTCAGGTGCCAAGCGCTGTGGTAAGCCTTGGAGATGCAAAGGTGAACAAGATGGGATTCCTATCATTAAGGAATTTGGTCTAGTAGAAAAACCATACAATCAAGTTCTACAGTCATTAAAAAATAATACATTTATTTAAAAAATGAAAGCACATGAAACTTTCCGAATTGTTGTGGTTAGGAGGAGGTAAAAGGCAATAATGCACTTCCTGCCTTAGGGGAGTTCTCTGGATGAAGGAAAAATTACCTTCCCTTTTTACGGGTATCTTCCAGGCCAATATTTCCAAAATATGTTCTACAGAATGCTAATCCCTTTAAATGGTTGCCAAAAAGGTAGGGGGAGAGTTCCTCATGGTCAAAAAAGTCTGATAAAAACTAGATATTATGTATGCAATGCATATTTGCATATTGAAGGTTCTGAGAAGGCCTGCAGAAAAATCTGCTTTTCTTTGCTTAGCACAGTATTCCCCAAAGTAATTTCCTCATAGGACCCATTTTTCACATAACATCTATGAACATTCCATAACTTTTAAGAAACACTGTTTAGTCTGAAGGGGACCATAAGAAATCTGTAAAAATAAACACAAGTGTAATAGGATGCTGAATTGGAATTTTTAATGAGGCAGCAAGATACAATAGATAAGAAATTCTAAAGTAATGTTTCAGAGTAAGAAGCAGATTTTTGAAAGGAAATATCTGAGTACTGGTTTTATGCCTCTAAAAATCCCTTCCTATAAAAAGCATTGGAAGTGTGGAAGTAGAGAAAGAATGTTCTGAGGATGATTTCTTTGAGAGACCTGTACCAGAATTCCTTCCCTTTACCCCATGATGAGAATAGCTTGAGGGTGATGATTCAAGGACTTCACTAAGTGCTTCCCAAATCTAGAAATTGTGGACAATGTTGGACTCCAGCCTGGAAATCTAGAAAGCAAGAGACAGATGATGAATTGATTTCGTGGTGGATCACAGGAGAGCAGTTGCTTTATTGGGAAGGCTGGCACTCTCTGAGTTTGCTAGAACATGGATTAATAGATGTTTCCTGAGGACCATATGTGGTCCACATGGGAGAGAAAGTGAGCCAGGAGCCTTTTTAGATCTTATCAAAGAGGACTACCTGGAAGAATTATGGGGCCACAATCAAGAGTTGACATGGAGTGGACCATTGGAAAACCAAACTAAGTGGGGGAGAAACAGATGAAGGAAGAAAATTCACAACCCATATCATAGGAGTTGCAGGACCCCCAATGAGTAATCTCTGAAGAACCCACCCAAGGGCTCACAGGAAAAAGAATGTGATATATGCAAAGCCATTTGACAACTATACCAGTCAAGTAAAAACTTCTCTGTGAAAGGAGGAACTTCCAACCATGGCTGAGGAAGGAGATCAGCATACCATATTCCCCCAAAGCAACTAGAAATCTGGATTAAATTGACAAAAACAACTATTTCAGCACTCCTGAAATCAACCAAAGGCATATGACAATCTGAGAGGTGTTTATACTTTAAAGACTGATAAACTTTGGGTAAAAATAATGGGAATCTTTGGTGTTCTGGCTTGAAGCTGTGTGAGATCACTGACTGACCACTAGGAAGACACAAGGGTAACATTTGGGATGCCCATTTTATAAATAGAAGTAAGAATATTCAAAACAAAACTGAGCCAAGACATCAGTGTCCATATACTGCAGGCTTCACAGATTTAGCCAAGGCAAGTTACAAAACAAACATGCAAAACAGCCACAGCAAACTTAGTGCAGGGGGTGAGGATAAGAAACCAAAGTTGCTACAAAAGGCTGTCTAAAATGTCTAACATTGGGGGCACCTGGGTGGCTCAGACAGTTGAGCATCCGACTTCGGCTCAGGTCATGATATGGTTGGTGAGTTTGAGCCCCGAATCTCTGCTTCAGCCCAGAGCCCGTTTTGAATCCTCTGCCCCCCTCCCCTCCTGTCTGCCCCTCCCCTGCTTAAGCTCTCTCTCTCTCTCTCTCAGAAATAAACAAACCTTTAAAAAATAAAATGAAATGTCTCATTTTCAACAAAAAAAATCTTACAAAGCACACAAAGAAACAGTAAAGTTTAGCCCATATGCAAGAAATAAAAGCAGTCAATAGAAACCATTTGAGTGTCTTCAAATGCTGGATTTAGCAAAGACTTAAAAACAGCTATTCTAAATACATCTAAAGAACTGAAGAAAGCAATCTTTAAAGAATTAAAAGAAAGAATGACAACAATGAATGCACAAATAGGGATTTTCAGTCCCTATAAAACCATAGATATTATGGTTTTAAAAAGAACCAAATGAAAATCTCAAGTTGAAAAATACAGCTAAAATGAAAAATCCACTGAAAGGCTCAGTAACAGATCCAAGATGGTAGAAGAAAGAATCAGTGAACTTGAGGATAGAGGAATAGAAATTACCAATCTGAAGAACAAAGAGAACAAATGAAGAAAAACCAACAAAGTCTCAAACATCAACTGTGCCAATATTCATAAAATAGAAGTTCCAGGAGAGAAGAGATAGAATCAGACCCCCCCCCAATTAAATATATGGTGGCATAGGGGCGCCTGGGTGGCGCAGTCGGTTAAGCGTCCGACTTCAGCCAGGTCACGATCTCGCGGTCCGTGAGTTTGAGCCCCGCGTCAGGCTCTGGGCTGATGGCTCGGAGCCTGGAGCCTGTTTCCGATTCTGTGTCTCCCTCTCTCTCTGCCCCTCCCCCGTTCATGCTCTGTCTCTCTCTGTCCCAAAAATAAATAAACGTTGAAAAAAAAAATTAAAAAAAATATATATATATGGTGGCATAAATGTTGCAAAATTTAATGAAAATCTGCTGATCTACTTAAGCTACTGATCCAAGAAGTTCAAAAATCTAAGTTGAATAAACACAAAGAAATTCACACCTAGACATATCACAGTCAAATGCTTCAAAGCCAAGACAAAGAGAAAATCTTGAAGGAAGTGGGGAAAAAATATTCATTACATATAAGGAGTAGCAATAGGACAATGGCTGACTTCTCATCTGAAACAGTGGAGGCCGGAAGACAGTTAAATGACATTTAAACAGAGGAAAGAAAAATATTCTTATTCTTCATGAATAAATTCTAAATTCAGCAAAACTGTTCTTCAAAATTAGGAAAAATAATCCCCAAGCATAGTTAAAGTAAAAAGAAATTAAAATGATACTCCTTAAAAACTTATTTAACACAGACAAAAAGCTGGCAAGGAGGAACGGGAAACACAGGAAAAAAATAGCAAATGGTAAATGTAAATCCAACCATAAAAATAAGCACATTAATAGTGAATGAACATGTAGAATCGACTATATGCTGTCAGCAAGAAAAGACCTTAGAGTCAAAGACACAAACAGGTTGAAAGTAAAAGGTTAGAAAAACAATATACTGTGTAAACAGCATCCACAAAAATCTGGAGTGACAATATTGATGTCAGGCAACATATACTTCAAAATCAGAAATAGTGTTATAAACAAAGAATATTTCTTTTTTTTTTTTAATTTTTTTTCAACGTTTATTTATTTTTGGGACAGAGAGAGACAGAGCATGAACGGGGGAGGGGCAGAGAGAGAGGGAGACACAGAATCGGAAACAGGCTCCAGGCTCTGAGCCATCAGCCCAGAGCCCAACGCAGGGCTCGAACTCCCGGACCACGAGATCGTGACCTGGCTGAAGTCGGACGCTTAACTGACTGCGCCACCCAGGCGCCCCCAAAGAATATTTCTTAATGATAAAACAGTCACTATATTAGGAAGATATAAAAATAACAGAACCTCATAAGTCATAAAGTAAAAAGTGACAAAATTGAAGGAAGAAGTAGAAAATTCAATTATAATAGTGATCAAAACACTAGACAGTAAATTAGCAAGGATACAGAAGACTTGAACAACTCTATCAACCAACTTGGATATAATTAGTATCTGTATGTATGTGCATGTACATGTGTGTATGTGTCTTAAAGTCTACTTTGTCTGATACTATAATTTAATTCCTTTGTGGTCAAACACCATGCTTTGTGCAATTTCAATCTTTTTTAATTGATTGAGACTTATTTTATGGCCTAGCGTATGGTCTTTCCTGAAGAATATTTCAAGTATGCTTGCTAATCTGCAACCATTGGGTGACAATTTTATCATTATGAAGTATGTTCCACTCTAATAGTATTTCTGTTGAGCATATCTGGAACTTTCTACAGCAAAGACCATAAACTGGGCATAATAAATTTCAATACATTTGAAAGGATTGAAATCATACCAAGTATGATATCTGACCACAGAGGAATTACATAATGAAACATCAACAAAAAGAAATCTGGGAAATTCCCAAATATTTGGGAATCAAACAACACACAGTAGTACCCCCTTATCTTCAGGGATATGTTCCAAGATGCCCAGTGGATGCCTGAAAACACAAATAGTACTGAACCCTCTATATACTATGTTTTTTCCTAAACATACATATCTAATTTCTAAATTAAGCATAGTAAGAGATTAACAACTAATAATGAAATAGAACAATTATAACCGTTTACTGTAATAAAAGTTATGTGCATGTAGTTTCTCTCTCAAAATATTGGCTGTACTGTACGCACCCTTCTTATGCTAAGGTGAGGTGATAAAATATCTATGATGAAACAAAGTTAGGTGAATGACGTAGGCATCATGACATACGTCAGGGTACTATTGACCTTCTGACAATATGTTAGAAGGAGGATTATCTGCCATTGACCACGGAAACTGAAATCATGGAAAGTGAAACCACAGATTAGAAGGCACTCCTGTGCTCCTCCTAAGTGTTTATGGATTGGAAGACTCGGTATTATTGAATGACATTTCTCTCCAAACTGATGTATAGATTCAATGCACCCCTATCAAAATCTTACCAAACTTTGGGGGCTTGTTTTTGGCAAAGAAAAAAAAATTGGCAAGCTTATCTTAAAATTCATATAAAATGCAAGGCACCAGAACCAGAGGAAAATTGAAAATGAAGAACAAAGTTGGAGGATTTACATTACCTGATCTCAAAATTTATTAGAAATTTACAATAATCAAGACAGCGTAGTGTTGGCATAAGAATGGGCATATAGGGGCGCCTGGGTGGCGCAGTCGGTTAAGCGTCCGACTTCAGCCAGGTCACGATCTCGCGGTCCGTGAGTTCGAGCCCCGCGTCGGGCTCTGGGCTGATGGCTCAGAGCCTGGAGCCTGTTTCCTATTCCGTGTCTCCCTCTCTCTCTGCCCCTCCCCCGTTCATGCTCTGTCTCTCTCTCTGTCCCAAAAATAAATAAAAAACGTTGAAAAAAAAAAAAGAATGGGCATATAGAATCTACATACAGTCTATATTATAGATCAATGGGACAGAATTGAAGGTCCAAAAATAAAACTACAATTCAATGGGAAAGGATTTTTTTTTCAACAAATAGTGCCAAGCAATTGGAGATATACATAAAAAATTTTAACTCAAATTGCAGACTTAAGTGAGAGAACTAAAACTACAGAACTTCTTAAAATAAAAATAGGAGAAGACCTTTGTGACCTTGGATTTAGAAAAGCGTACTTAAATATGACACTAGAAGTATAATCCATCAGAGAAAAAAAGTGACAAACTGGACTTGATCAAAAGTTTAAAGTTTTGCATTTCAAAAGACACCATGGGAATGAAAAGACAAGCCATATATGGAGAAGTTACTTGCAAATCATGTATCTGATAAAGGACATATATCTAAAAATATAAGTAAATTTTATTCAATAAGAAAAAGACTAACAACCCAATTTTAAAATGGACAAAATATTTGAACAGATGTTTTAGGAGAGGAGTTACATATGTAGCTAATAAGTACATGAAGAGACACTCAACATCATTGGTCATTAGGGAAATAAGAATTAAAACCACAGTGAGATACCTCTATACATCCACTAGAGTGGCTAGGATCAAAAAGACAACATACTATATCATACACTCAAAACTAATATAACACTGTATGTTAACTATAATAGTATTAAAATAAAAAAAACTTAAAAGCAAAAGAAAAAGACAACACTAAGTGTTGGTGAGGATGTGAAGAGACTGGAATCATCAGACATTGCTGACAGGAATGGAAAATGGTGCAGCCTCTTTGGAAGACAGTCTGAATGTTTCTTATAAACTTAAATATAAATTTACCGTTAGACTCAAAAATTCCTTTTCTAGAAGCAAACCCAATAGGATAAAAAGAAATAGGCACACAAAGACATGCATGTGAATGTTCATAACAGCATTGTTCATAATAGCCCCAAACTGAAAATAGTCCAAATGTTCATCAACTGGTGAATGAGTAAAGAGCATGATATATCCATACAATAGAATACTATTTGGCAATAAAAAGGAACATATCTCTGATTCGTATCACAATATGGATGAATATCAAAAAATCAATGATAAATGAAAGAATCCAGATACAAAATAGTACATAGTGTATTATTCCATTTATAGGAAATATCCAGAAAAGGCAAATTTATAAAAACAGAAAGCAGATCAGTGGTTCCCTTGGACTGAAAAAAGAAATGAGGCTTAACGGCATGTGGGTTGAGAACAGTTTTTGGAGTAACGTAGACGTGGTGGCATATCTCTACAAATATACTAAAAATCATTGAGTTGCACACTTACAACAGATTAATTTTATGGTTTATAAACTATGATATGCAAAACTGTTTAAAAAATGACTTTCCTGTCTCTCTTCTCTCCTCCCAGCTCCAATCCTAAAGGGAGTATGAGCCGGGGAAGAGTCAGACAAGAAAGAGAGAAGGATGCTAACCACATTCTTTCTTCAAAGGTAGGCAGTTAGACTGCAGCCAATTTTATCTGGAAGGAGATGGGTATGGGGGGGGGTCAGAGAAAAGAGTCTTACTCTAAATATAAATAAGAATTGCCAATTAATATACAGGATTGGGTATTTTAAAACAAGACTATGTTTTACCCCCTAACATGTTTGTAGAATGTTCTATTGTCTACTAGTGAAGAGAAAAAGTCATTGGGCCTGAGATTTTACATGGAGGCTGGGAAAGGAAACCCTCCAAGCTGCAGGTGTGAAATGGTAGCAGGAGACAAAAGTAAAGTTGATTTCATGATCACCTTCATGAAAACTAATTTTTAGTTTCTTCTCCGGTGACACAAGGATCAGAGACAGAGCGACAGAACACAAATTCATATATATATATATGATTATATATTCAAAGTTATATTCAAAATTATAGATTCAAAGTGTGTGGGAGACAGAAGAATTTTGGACTCAGAATCTATTAGGCCTGATTCGGAGTCCTGGCTTGGCTATGTAATAGCTATGTGACTTCAGGAATATTTCTTAACCTCTCTGATTTCAAAGTTCTTATCTTCAAAATGACAATAGTAATAGCTACCTCAAGAGGATGCCGTAAGATTAAGTAGACAATGAATATAAAAGGATTTGAAAGAGGACTTCTTATTCTAGGTGTATCAGTCAGGGTTCACTCAGAGAAGATGAACCACGAAGAGTGATACAGAATAAGAGATTTATTATGGGAATGATACCTAGAGTGGAGGACAGTATTTCAGCCTGTTTAAGGCTGTTATTTCTATATCTTGTGTTGGGCCCAAAGTCAGCAGAGCTAGAAGTTATAAAGGGAAGATGGATGTGAAATGGAAAAACTAAGGTTCAGCTGGAACTTGGAAGATCAGACTAGAACCATGTCTGTATTTCACCTCCTCTGTTCTCAGTGACCCAAACAGCCTGCAGGATTAGGGGCACCTTTACCACACAGCTTCACATGTGCCCAGCTCAGGATTAAGAGAAGGGAGGAAGGGATCCAGTAGGAGCTGGTAGAACTATGTGCCCCACTTCTACTTCTCACCAACAACATGAGCCAGCATATCAATCACAAGGTACTTGAGTTGCAATACCATCTGCCCTACAACAGCCTTCAGAATATAAGAAAATGACCATAGTTTCACTTCTACCTTTCAAATTGTATGCACATTTCTCTTGTGGCCAACCCTACCCTGGAACTATGCAGAGAAAAGAATTCTGTGAAATATAGTTTCAGCTTAGTTAAACTGACATAATACAATGCCCTTAAAGTCTACCCCATGACAACTTGGCATCCATACCTATTTTTTCAATCACATTTAACATCCAAATAAAGACAATAGCAAGATAATACTTCGCCTCATGGTGCAACTATCTTAAGAACCACCAAAAACACAGTAACTTTCTCTATAAAAGAAGATATGAAGTTATTTTACTTGCCTTCAGGTGATGTTCATTTCTCTTGTAGCTGAGTCAAATTCATATATTCATGGAAAAATAAGGAAGAAATATTCATAACTACAGCGGTCTGCTTTTATCCATAGGGGATGTGTTCCAAGACCACCAGTGAATGCCTGAAACCTCAGATGGTACCAAATTCTATATATGCCATGTCTTTTCCGCTACATACATACCTATAATAAAGTTATGTATAAATTAGGCACAGTGAGATATGAGCATCTTACTGAACATTAATAAAATAGAGCAATCACAACAGCACACTGTAGTAAAGGTTTTAGGAATGTGGTCTCTCTCTTTCTCAAAATATCTTATTATACTGCACTTACCCTTCTTGTGATGATGTGCAATGATAAAATGCCTGTATGATGAGATGAAGTGAGGTGAGTGACATAGGCGCTGTGATGCAGTGTTAGGCTACTATTGGCCTTCTCATGATACATCAACAGAATCACCTGCTTCTAGATGGCAGTTGACTGTGGGCAACTGAAACTGTGGAAAGCAAAATCACAGATAAGAGTGAACTACTGTATTATAGTCCCCATTTCTGCAACTGATCATGTGATTGTAGCTGGTCCTTATAACTACCTTCTTCTACTACCCATTCAATATTCCCTTTGCCCCCAATAAGCATTTGCAGGTAGTCAAGATTTCTTACCTAATGGGAGTGACCCCATCTTTATCCTTAAAGGTTCTGGACCACTAGCAGTCCAACCTGTATTAGGTTGCTGTATTTTACCATTGATTTTTGTCATAGGACATTGGAGAACTAAGACATGCCCCAGGGGATCTCCTGCATTCCAGACATTATGAGCGTGTTCCTCCTCACCCTCATTGTGTAGTAGCAGCAAATTTCCCCTTGATAAGGTAAATCACCTATGCTGTCACAGTAGTTCTTGTTTGCCTGTTGATTTCCTAGCATGAAGAACTTAAAGAGGTCAGGAGGCAGTCCCAACTTCCAATTTAATGGAATAATTGCTGTGGTGGATGTCTATTTCTTTTGGAAACAAAGACCTGCAGACAAGAGCCTAAATACTCAGGAACCAAAAGCAAAAGCTTCACAAGTGAGATCGCTAGTGGTAATAGTTAGAGAACACACTTCTTGATTCAAGAACCCATGAATCCTGACTATGAAATAAAAAGCACTATACAGTTGACCCTTGGTCAACCTAGTTTGAATTGCACTGGTCCACTTCAAGAAATACAGTGAATTACAGTATATGTATTTTTCTCTTCCTTGTGATTTTCTTATAACCTTTTCTCTAGCTTACTTTATTGTAAGAATACAGTACACAATGCATATAATATATGAAATATGGGTTAATCAACTATTTATGTTTTCAGTAAGGCTTCCAGTTAACAGTAGGCTACTAGCAGTTAAGTCTAGCAGAATTCAAAGATCAGATTTTCAAACATGTGGGGGTCAGTACCCCTAGGTGAATCCTTGTGTTGTCCAAGGGTCAACTATATGTTAGTCACTGATTTAGATCATATGCCTCATCCTATAGGACATTGCTCCAGCTCTGAAGGGTATTGCCACCCAGATGGTGCCATAACTATGTCTTAAAAAGAACATTTCATTATTCTATCAGGTCAGCTGCTTCAGGCTGATGTAGAACAGGGTAAGATCAGGAAACTCCATGAGCACAAGCCCATCACTATACCTCATTGGCTGTGAAATGATTTCCTTGGTCAGAAGCAATACTGTATTGAATACCATGATCGTGAATAAGGCACTCTGTAATTCCATGTGGAGTGGTTTGGCAGAAGCACTGTGAGCACGAAAGGCAACTCTATGTCCAAGGAAAGTATTTACTCCAGCAAGAACAAAGCACTGCCTCCTTCCATGATGGAAACAATCTATTATATTTGACCTACCATCAAGTGGTTGGTTGTTTCCCCATAAGAAATGGTGTACTATCAAGTGCTCGCTGTTAGTTTCTACTATTGGCATATTAGGCACTCGGCAGTGGCTATAGCCAAATTAGCCTTGGTAAAGGGAAGTCTATGTTGCTGAGCCCATGTACAACCTCTATTCCTGCCACATGGCCATGTTGTTCATAAACCAATTGGTCAGGGAAAGGTGACTGGGGAAAGAGGCTGCCTGATCTCTAGAATGAGTCATCTTGTCTGTCAGATTATTAAGTTTCTCCTCTTGGTGAGGTTATTCTTTGGTGGGCAGAGATACAAATATCTTTATATTATGTGTAAGTATATCTGTATACCTCTTTTCCAGGCCTCCTTGTCATCAGTTTTCCAAGTCCCTGACCATTTACCAAACCATTATCCACTCTGCATGAATCAGTGTAGATCCTAACCTTTGGTAATCTCTTCTTCTAGAAAAGATGAATGATCTGTCCACTGAAACGATATTTGTTCATCATTGTACTTCAGGGACACTCTGGAATAGGGCTATAGTTTTGCAGCCATCTATCTTCAGGTAATATCAGCATCTTGCAAGAATCATACATAAACCAAACTCAAATTTTTTTCTTCTTTAGTCAACTGGTCATTGAAAACTCCCCCATGAAATTATAGATGCATGTTAAGAGGGAGGAAGCAATGTGGCAGGAACAGGACTGGCTACACAACTTGTGGAGCCCAGAACAAAATGAAAATGAAAAGCCCCTTTTTCAAAAGTTATTAAGAATGTTAAGACAGGGGCGCCTGGGTGGCTTAGTCGGTTGAGCGTCCGACTTCAGCTCAGGTCAAGTTCTCGCGGTCCGTGAGTTTGAGCCCCGCTTCGGGCTCTGGGCTGATGGCTCAGAGCCTGGAGCCTGCTTCCGATTCTGTGTCTCCCTCTCTCTCTGCCCCTCCCCCGTTCATGCTCTGTCTCTCTCTGTCTCAAAAATAAACGTTAAAAAAAAAATTTAAAAAAAAAGAATGTTAAGACAGTGACAGCAGAACATTAAGCCAAATGTGAGGCCAATCTGAATATGGGCCCTGTGAGAACACCCAGGTTGCAAGCACATGAAGCTGACCCTCAACAGGAGTATGGGCCATGGCATCTTGGCTACTTGTTCATGCAACATGCACCTTACTTGTGCTTTAAGACTTGTCTGAACCCAATTTTATGTATAACACTTCCATTTGATGATGGAATGGTGCATGCATGCCCAGCTTGATGGTTTAACATATCAGACAGCTAACACCCGGTTCATAATGAGCCTCTGAAGTCACACGGTAACTTGTTGGCCCATAGTTAAGTGTGTTTAACCTCGACTAGGGCCCAGGAGCAAGCCAAATCTGTTCCTCAGAGAAAACTAGTTATCCATATAAGATGACATATCTGCTCAAAATGCTGATGATCTTCACTGTGATTCACCAATTAAGGTCTGCCACAGGCTTCACATAAGCATCCCAGTCTGCCACAGATATTTCAGGCACCTTTGGATGTGCTGGGTCATACAGCCCACGTGGCAAAGCAGCTTGAACAGCAGCCTGGATCTGTTGAAATGCCCTCTCTCATTTTGGGTCCCATTTAAAACCATGCAAGTATGAGTTTTAAAAAAGTTAAGTAAGTTATATGCATTAAACATGGGCCACAAGTATGGCCACCAAGCAGAGCAGACCAGAAACTATGAACAGGTCCATGTGACTCTATCTTCACCAAAGAACTCCAGGGACATGTCTTTTGATGTTTGGTGAGTAGTACTGGATTCCTTGCACAGAAAAACTAAGATACTAAAAGTCTAGAAGGCTGTGTAGTACAGGAGTTAAGACTAGGGACTCTGGGGTTAGACTGCAAGAATACCTAGACCCATCACTTCAAGATGTGTGAGTTTGGACAAGTTACTTATAACCACCTCTCCAAGCTTCAGAGGGGATAATAATAGTTATCCACAAGTTATAACTATTAATAGTGATAATAGTTATCTAATGTAACCTTACGAGGTTGTTGTGAGGATAAGATGAACCATATATGTGAAGCACAGAACCGAGGCACAGAGTGAGGGTTTAACAAATGACTAGCTGTTCTTACAGATGAATAGAATTTAGAAGTCACTGGATTTGGGTAAGAAGAGATCACAGGTGAGGCTCATGGGAGGGCTGCCCATTAAATGTGGAGGTTGGATTCTATATGCCTGTGACTTTAGGTATGAAGAAAGAGGAGTGAACCTCAGATACATTCAAGTTAGTGCTCTGCCATTCCAAGCTATAAGATCTTGAGCAAGTCATTCTCCATCTCTGGGCCTCTGTAATCCCAGGTGTAAACAGTAGGACTGATCTCTATGATTTCCTTGTCTCTCCCACCTATGACAGTCTGTGACAGTGTGGCGACTCCTAAGCACTGTGAGATGTGTGTCCCTCCCTGCAGCGAAAGAGCCCACCCATGATCCCATCAGAGAGAGCATCATCCAGGTCCCTGCAGCTTTTTGCCCCAGAAACAAGTCCAGCAGAGACCAAAAAGAGGTTTTTGGTATTTATTACAGCTCTGGCAATGGCTCCCACATATACAACTGAACTATTTTAAGCCCCAGCTATTTTCTTTTCCCTTTGAAGAGTGGGTGGATATTAAGACAAACAGACTAATTAGGTATACGTTAGCATTGCCACAAAAGAAAAACAGCCAGATTTCCCAACACAGCACCAAGTTAGGATTTGGAATTTGAAGGATTAGAAGGGACGTCCAGTGGTCATTCCATTCCCCACATCCAGGGGTCTTGGCTTTCTGACCAACTGCCCTCACACTAGGCCCAGTAAGGGGAATTTCCATGAGGGTCTCCACCCTGGGGTTAACAGGATGGGGACAATGAGATTCCCTCCCTCCACTCCCCAGGCCCCCAAGTTAAGAGCAAAGACACCACAAACACTTAAGCAATTAGAGAATAATTTAAAACAAATGTGCGCCGGAGTCTACACAGAGCAAAGTAGGCTTGCCTCAGTGTGCAGTGTAGGAAGAGTCTTCCCAGTGCTTTATCTTTCACTAGGGAAAAGAGACTCCTTCCTGCCCCAAACACACCCAAGATTCTGGTGAAACCTCCCCCACTCCTCACAAGTACACAAAGGCCCCCTCATTATTTTATTTGCTCTTCCAAAGCAGCCTCTAGCCCAGTGGAGCTGCCCTTGAAAATAAAGTCCCTGGTGTATCACCTAAATAAATTTTGGCCGCTTAAAGCAGAAAATCCAAAATAACAGCAGCATAAATGAAATAGAAGATTATTTTTTGTTCATGTAAAAGAAGTCCAGAGGTAGAGAGTCCAAGTCTGTGCATGGTATAAAGGAGGTGAGAATGCAACCAGGCGTACCCAGGAATGAGGCTGCCCTGTCAGACCTTCCAAGGACGTGATTCTGACCTTGAGCCTTTATCAGGCCAGCAAAGAGGAGAGCATCTGTCTCAACCTGCCCATTGTCTGCCTATTGGACATGTATTATTTTTCATCCATTCATGCTACAAAATATTTACTGAGTAGTTACTATATACCAGGTACTATGCTAGGCGATAGGGCATAGTGTGACTAAAGCAACTATGTTCACACTCTTATGAGGTTTACAATCAGTGGGGAAGACAGGTAAGAATTAAGCAAGTAAAAGGAAAACCATAGCTAAGTGGTGTATAGGAAACAGCCAGGATACTGTGGTATAGAATAGCAAGACAGACCTATAGAAATGGTAGGGAAGAGATATCCATGGAGGTCTTCAGGCCAGCCAGTATTCTCAAGAAGCAGATAGAAACAATGGCAGATATTTTGAACATGGTTGCTGCCAACCAAGTAGCAGAGAGCCACAATGCACAGGGAGGGATCTGGATGACTCAGGAGAACACACAGCACTCTAACCACATGCCAGGCCCATGCCAACCCTGCATAATTCTGTTAAGTCTGTTGGAGAAGACGAGGCCCACTTAATGCCACTGAGACTCGCTCAGGAAAGCTGCAGTGACTGGCCCTCCTTCAGATTAAACACCAAGAAGGAAGCAAAGCTGAAATTTGAACCCAAGTCCTTAGGATCCAAATCCAGGCCCTTTGTACACCCAGCTACCCAACTCCTAAGAGGAAACTGGTCTATTTTGGAGCATCTGTTTGGGTCAGGGAGAGCAAGGTACTGGCCCAAAAAGCTCAGTGCTGGTGCCCATGGATAACTGACAGATTGACAAGGGCCACAAAGTCCAGCCAGCCTAAAGTATCACATTACATTCCACAGACCTAATTGCTTTACAGACTAAACAGCACAATTTAGTCAGCTCTGGGATAATGACCTCTCCCCTCCAGTTCTGCTCTGTTCCGGGGGATTCCAGCATTTTCCTCCAAGACATTAGACAGAAGCCTGCAAGACTGAGGATCTCTGGGCTCAAAGGCAACCATTGTGAAAGACCCTGAGGAGGGGTCTGTCTGGAGGAAGAAGAACTAAGTGCTATTTCAGGCTCTAGCACAACTGAGTGGCCACCCCAGAAGTCCTCTGGAGAGAAAATGATGACACAGAGGTCAACCAGAAAGCTGACAAATTAACTGCCTTGTGCTCATTCAAGTTTTTAAGTAATCAAATTACTCAAACCCAGGTAGACAGTCTTAATCCCCACAAATAGCTTGCATTATAAATCACCTACAGAAAGCTATTTCTATTTCCCCTAAGTCTCCCTTTATGCTAGAAAGCAGTCATTTTTAGATTAAAAATAAGCCTTTTCAAAGAAGTCAGATTATCTTTCTGTGTTAACACTTTAAAAAAATAAAACCTGAACTTCATAAAGTGCTCTTCCCTTTCTCTACAGAGTACCATCTCCATCCACTTCTGGACCATGCCTTTTTATTTATAACCAGAAGGCTAAATGTTAGGGACACCGTGACCCTACGTGTAGAGATGTCAACGGGAGAATTCTAAGCGTGCACTCAGAACATGGGAGAGACTGCAAAGCCACCGTCAGTGGTCTTCCCAGTTCTCTTTATTCCTTCTGCTTTTCCAACTGTCCTTTAAAGCTGAGGAAAAATGCATACATATTGGATAAAACTGGGGAAGAGTAAATACGAACATGGGCTGAAGCTAAGCTGGTGCCATATTTATCTACTCTTAGAGTTTTGGTCCATTGTTCAGTGGTCTGTGCTTATGTTAAGGTTGGACATGCGACTGTCATCAGCCTTAGAATGAGGCCAGAATGTAGTCACTCAAAGGGCCAGGCCTCTCTCCACTTGATTGTTATTCTTAAGTGTCCTCGGGCACCTTCTCCCTTTCTGAAGTGGTGAGTCCATAATTCTTCTGGCTTTGTTTTATCAAACTTCTTGGTGTTTCTTCATGTCTACAACAGTAACCAGCATCAGACAGCAATGTGAATGAGTAAAAGGTGATTTCAGGAGGCTGCCAGACCTGGATTTGAATCTGTTCACTGTATGAACAGTAGCTGTATGGCTATGATCATGTTGCCTGCCCTCTCTGTGCTTTGATTTTCTCCTCTGCAAAATGGTAATGAATGAAATGACAGCAACATGATGCATGTGAGGAACAAAGAGCGCACAGCACAAAAAAACACTGCTGCTGTTAGAGTAATAATAATTGTTATCATGATATTTATTATTATTATCAACATGAACAGCCCTAGAATGGATAGCACTGATAAATGCTCTTTAAAGAGTATGGATGTCCTCACTTGACAAAAATCACACACACAAATATTAATATGTGATTTTCTATGCTTTCGTCTGATAAATCTAGGCAATAAATAAACTCATGCACATAGATGAAAAACCCTATAAACTGGATAGTGAAAAGGAGGAGTGGTGTGGGCAATCCTAACTGGCAGGTCACCAGTACTCGATTGTTCAGCATGTGCAAGATCTGCTGTGTAGATAGACCCAGGGCATTTCTTGCTGGTCTTTGCAGTAGAATTAAGGATGTGATCCAAATGGCAGGACATTCATCCTCCTTCTGGAACAGACCATCAGCCGTTGCACCTGTGACTGAAGGAGTAGAAGAATGGGCTTTTCAAGTTAGAATCTGAGTGGACTGTTCCAAACCAGAGACTTGGGGCCTGGCCAAGCCAGAGAAGTCAGGTCGAGGGGAAGAATCCACGAAGGGAAGCTGGGCTGTGGCAGACAATGTCAATGCTCCAAAGCAGTCCCCTAGGATCCCTCTTTATCATTTCTCTGTCTACTCCCTACTTTTTGTGTATGTGTGATTTCAATCACCTGCACCTGAAATTCATCTTGGGAGACCTGTCTTCTGGCTATTGGAGCCACTTTGCCCTCTCACACACAAATATGAGAGGGTTGTCTTATGACCCTCTTCCCACCCTCAGAGGCCCTTAACCCATGACTATGGCATGGAGAGCATAAAAGCCCAGGTCATTTGCTTCAGATTTTGGCCACTTTGAGACAGAACTTCCAGGTCAGTGGTCTCCTGCTGAATCAGGCTGAACCCTTCCCCCAGTAACCTTTTGCCTGAGATAGTTCCTTGCTCCCCTCCCCCATTACCCTATCCAGCCTCCCAGCTCCTCTAGGGGCATCCTCGGGGCAAAAAAAAAAAAAAAAAAAACTCATATATAAGTCATGGTCTCAGATATGCTCCTTCGGAATTCTCCCTAAACCATGGGTCAAAGCAAGAGCTCACAGCAAGAGAAGCTGCTAATGTTGCTCTTAGAATTCCTTTCCTTCCAGCCACATACTGAATCTGCATTTCAGTCTCTACTTTGTCTTTTGGGATTTGATCCTTTCAGATGGAGTAAGACTGTTGCGTGCACAGCATCCTAATCCTTGGTTCTGACTCTTTAGCATCTTCAAACCTGTAACAGAGATACATGGGGTCCTGGGGCTGGGAGAGCCCCTCCTAAGGGGTCGGGCAAGCCTCCCTATTCTGGGACAGTGGGTAGAGCCTTTGCAGGGTAAAATAACACTTTCCAACTTCATCAGCGAGTCCCCTGAGGCACTTTGTGATGGGCAGTTCAATCTTGGTTGTCTTTATGCATCTATCAGTTAACCTGATCCAGCAATGGATGAGATCTCTTGGGGCACTGGGTTTCCTGAGTGGCCCTACAACTTATCCCCTTGCCCTAAACATCTCAGTAAGGAGACTCAGTCTGTATCCAGGACCCACACTGAAGCCCCTGAAGAATAAAGCCCTGTTAGGTTCCCTACCAACTCCCTTGCTGATGAGACCTTTGAAAAGGACCAGGAGAGTGCTTATCCTGTGCTCTCTCTAGTGTCTCATCTGTGTGTAGGGGTAAATGGGGAACCAAACCTTGGGAAAGGTAACAGAATTTGGGAACTCTGAACTCAGGAATGGAGCAAGTATTATGCCTCTCAGAAACCTAAGCAAGCAGTGAGGAATTGGACAAGATGTACATTGGGAGAAAAAAAAGGGAAGCAGCTCTGACAACTAGATCTGATGCCCTAAAAAGTCCCAGCAAGTCCCAAAGTGCCGTCAGTAATAATCAACACTTGTGGGAAGGACATATAACATTGAGTTAATATAATGCTAGCCATAAGCAAAGAAATCTATTTTTTTTAGCCAACATATACAGTCTTATTACTGGAGAAATAGGCTTTAAAAAAAAGAGAGTTTCCTTGAAACACTGAAAATAACTCATCACTTTTGATGGACTCCCCACAGCCTGGAAACCCTAGGCAAGGAAGCACTGGGGTAGACCTTTTCAAGGTTGTTGCCATGATTGATGGTATCCTTAGTAGGGGGCTTAGGAGCAAATCAAAGTGGATAGAATCAGTCACACTGATTTCCCCTGAATATCCCCTTCCAAAATAGGAGCTACTGTAAGGGTGATGGGAATAACTGAAAGGAGTCTTTGGGGATCAGGGTCGGACAACCCCTTTACAGTGGCTTCCAGTGGTTTGAAGGGGCAGAAGGATGGATGGTACCAGCATCAGCCTGTGATCTCACCCAGTGGCTCTGGGCCATTTCCCCAACACCCAACTACATGTCAGCTTTGCAAAACGAGACAAATAATCATGGGCAAAGCTACCTTGTGAGCAGGCTAAGAAGCTCACTCCAAAAAAAAAATCACAGGGAAGCAACAGGTAGGGGTCTTTGTCTTCCTGTGCCCCAGCAGCCATACATGACACTTCCATAAACATTGGGTTTGCTACATTCCGGGTGTCTGGAAGCCCCAGGCAGCAGACTCAGGCTGGGTAATCTGGGGCCAGGACATTCGGCTGCAACACAAATGGCTCCCCTCCATCGTGCACTACTTGTTTCTTTTTATCTTGCTCCTAACTTTTTATGGGATTCTGCATGTAAGGCCAAAGTTATAGTGCCAGCAAGCACACAATGTATCCATGGGGAAATCATTATTCTTGTGTGCTCGAAGAGCTTGTTTGAACCGTCTTTAAATTATTTCTCTGGAAATTGGTCTGGTTTAAATGTGTTTATCCCTCTGTCTTTGTTAGTCCTTGTTTGCCTTCGCCAGGCATTAGTAACAGATGAGCACAGTCATAGTAAGGTATTTAGCTCTTTGAGGCACTGTAGTTGCTTCCACATTTCTAGCCTAGATAAAATCAACAAGAACTAGGGAAGGATGCTATGGCTGGGAGCCCAGGGAGAGAGGAAAGAACTGGGGATAAAGAACTCACAATGGAGAGGGGGTGCCTGGGTGGCTCAGTCGGTTGAGCATCTGACTTTGGCTCAGGTCATGATCTCATGATCTCATGGTTTATGAGTTCAAGCCCTGCATTGGGCTCTATGTTGACAGCGCAGAGCCTGGAGCCAATTTTGGATTCTGTGTCTCCCTCTCTCTCTGCTCTTCTCCCACTTGCTCTCTCTCTCTTTTTCTCTCTCAAAAAGTAATAAACATTAAAAAAATTTTAAAAAGAACTCACAATGGAGAAGCTAGGGAGATATCTTCACTTACGTAACTGAGTGTTTATATGTATACACCTACACATATTTCCCCCTTTCTTTCTGAAATACAGTAGATCTTGCAGAAGTCCCAAATCAGAAGTGAGATAACAGGGGACGAATGAGTGGGAACTTAATGTTCAGAAACACAATGCAAAAGCAGTGTGAAAGTTCTATATTTGGCCTTGCCTGCCTTGTCTGAGCTCCTGTGATTCTGAATAAGTCACTTTCCTTCTCTGAGCAGTGGAAAAGTGTAGCAGAAACAAGAGCCCTCCCCACCCCAATTTTGATTTTCCAGGGTTCCAAAATACAGAAGAGCTAATGGTGAAAAAAAATCCCCGGGTTGGCCAGACAGAGGGGCTCTCCCAGACCCAGAAGGTACACTGTGAGGGAATAAGGCTATGGCAGGAAGATGGCATTGCAGTTAATAGTGTGGGTTCTGGAGTTCCAAAGTAGAGGTTCATACCCAGGCTCTGCTGCTCCCTAACTCCACAACTTTGAGCTGGTTCTTAACCTCTCTGTGCTTTTATTTCCTCATCTGCAAACTGAGGCTAATAATAATAGCTGCCTCAGAGGACTTGGTGAGGAATAAATAATGTGCATAAGGAACTCTGAACGTAAGGCATAAGGTGCATATTTAGATCTATACCTACCCTCTCAGTAAGTGGTTCTCAGATGCTTTCATATATGTATACATGTTTACATGTATTTATGTGTGTATGTATGTATATATACATACATATCACTCCAGCAGTATTAGAAGGTCTATCAGTGGGTGTGGCAGAGATTGACAGATGCCTCCCAAGAGTCTTTAATCCTCAGAAAAAATTAAAAACAAACAAAACCCTCGCCCAAGATGCCAGAATCCAATGCTTGGCAAGCTGGTCCCAGAGCCTAGACTGCAGGGACTGTGAGGAGGGTTGAGGGACTACGAGGTTTGGGAGGTAAGTTGTAGGTTGCAATGTGAAAGACCAACAAGTCTGGTCTGTGTCCTGAAGACAACAAGAAAGTGTCTACAGCTTTAGAGCAGGGTGTGTCTGTTATCTAGAGGGTTTAGGAAGGGCACTTCAGGTTAGGTGGAGGCTGAGCTCAATGGTGGATAAAGACTGTGGTGGGGAAGCCAATGGTGAGTTTTTATAATCCTTCATGAACATGAACAAGACCTGAGCTAAGACAGCTACAGAGAGGATGTGGATGATGGTAGGGTCTGGGCACCAGAGGACCCTCAATCAGAGGATTCTGAATTCTCCTGCATGAAGGAAGTGGAAAGACTCACACCAATGACAAACATGGGGAAATAAAGGAGAAGGATATTTGAAGAGAAAATGGAAAGCTCACTTTAGGGTATTAAACTGCAGGTGTCCATATGGCCCCCAAGGAGATATGTTCAGTGGTTGTTACAACAGGAGTGTGTTGCATTCCAGGCTGGACATAGAAATCAAAGTGGAGGGGCCATCTTGATCAAGTTGGAAATCAAAGCCCTGGGAAGGGATGAAACAACTCAGGGAGGTCTCACAGAGCAGAAGGGAGCATGGCAAGAACCCAGCTCATGTGGGGTCCTGTCCTTCTCTCAGCACATCCAAAGCGTCAGATGCCAACATTGGGAAGCGAATCAGTTCCCAGATCTTCAGTGTCCTGGTACCCTTTGTGGTTCTTCTGAACCAAGCCTGGGGCCTACCATCTAGTGCCTTGGATCACTTTCAAAGCCTTGCTAGTCCTACACTAGAATACTCTTACCAACCACTGACCACGCTGCCCAGCCCTCCCTCTGATCTCCATCCATGGCGGGCAGCCTCCCTTGGCTGAGTTCTCATTCCCAGATGAGCCTGAGGCTCTTTCTGAAGAGACCAGCTTGTGGGGGGACTTTCCTTTGATCCTCCAACCACACCAGGGGCTCCATCACGCTGCTCACAGGCTCAGCCAGGTGTGTCTGATGGTAACTGAAGCTCTAGGCATGAGAGGAGGCCTCCTTAGTTCTCCGGGCTTTCCATACTCCTATCAGCTTGATCTCCACAAGAACATTTTCAACAAAAAAGCTTAATACAACAATTGCTGTTTGTGTCCAATTCAATTCCTCTAATTTCCCATTTCTCTTTACTTATATTTTATCTCAAGGATGGTGGGGAATAAGCTGGTAGGGCAGGGAGCAGGAAGACAAGTAAAAGTGTGGAGAAGACTGTTAAGAATACTGCAGATTTATTCTAAGTTGAATTTTTAGATGAGAGAGACCAAGAAAGGTTAAAACCCCATTCTGAGTTCCCACAGGCAAGATGGATGTTCCCTGACTGCTCAGTTGTCTGGTCTGAGAGGATGACTTCTCCCCCTCCACAGAGGGGAGGGGCCGGCAAGCAGCTACTTCATGATCTGCAAGTCTGAGAGGTGATTTGATGTTTAGCTGTTCTCCCTCTATAGTAAGACTGTAGCAAAAAATGCTTCTAAGTAAAGCAAGGAATATTTGGGTCAGACATAAGAAAGGGCTTCTAGGCAGTGAGAACCATTAGGAGAAAGTTCTAGAAATGGTATGTAGCGTGGATGTAGTTTCACGGGAAGGCAAAAGAATGGATGGGGTAAGAGCTTCCCTCCAACCCAGTAATGCCTACCCAAGAAGAAAGTGAAATATCCCTAAATTCTGGGGAAAACTTAGTTTACGGGGCAGCATGGTAAAATGCATGATGCCTGGACTTTGGAGCCAGATGGACATAATGTTTCATCCCAACTTCAACACGTGTTAGCTGGGTGGCCCTGCCCAAGTGAAAATAACCATGCTGAACCTTCGTTTTGTAATCTATAAACTAGGGATAATTGGGATCATAGTAAATTTGCAGCATTATTTTACTTGCTAGAGAAAATATATGTACAGCAATCCACACATAGTGGGTACTCAGCTTTTTTTTTTTTTTTTTAATTTGGATTGGGTTTTCCATTTACTTCTGGTTTTTTTGCACACATAATAAAGCCCCAAAGCACTTAGCTCTGGTTTCTATTACATTTGAAAATGCATTCACATCTGACTGGGAGCGAGTGCAGATTCTCAGGGCAAAAAACAAACTCCATTGTCTGCTTGTTTATAATTAGTGACATATTACCCATTACGTCTAGGACTGGTTGTGACTGGTGAGGGAAACAAAGGCTCTGTGAAGTGTCTAGTTTGTGCTCTGGTTTAAGCTGCAGAGTTTTATGACACAACATCCATGGCTTATTGTAATGGAAGCATGGTCCAGGTCCCAGTGAAAATACCCAACACCCAAATGACCCCTGGGGAATGTAAATGAAGGCAAATTTCACTTCACAGTAAAGTGAAAGCCAGTCTTTTGTCTTTTCATCATGTCTCCAATGCTTACCACATTGCTTCTCTAAAGCACAGTCTCAATTCGCTCTCTTGGACCAGAAGCAGATTTTTAAAACTCTGTATATTGGGAGCCACTCAAAAGCTTGGGCAATGATGTTGTGTTGTATTTGTGAACTCAGGGTAG
Organism: Herpailurus yagouaroundi; assembly: GCF_014898765.1. Classification (NCBI taxonomy): domain Eukaryota; kingdom Metazoa; phylum Chordata; class Mammalia; order Carnivora; family Felidae; genus Herpailurus; species Herpailurus yagouaroundi. The sequence goes on along the minus strand of NW_024412394.1, from coordinate 6,511,807 downwards.
CAAAGACAGCAGGACAGTATCTCAGGATTAAGTGTGTTTGGCAGATGGGAAAAACCCACCACCTGCAGGTCTTTCACAAGCAGCATGGATTAATTTATACCATCTCATCTGGGCCATGAAGGGAACTCAATGTGTGAGATGGATGGCATCCATCATGCTCATGAGCAGATAGGAACATCTACACTCTGGACCCAGATCTCTGTCTTACACTTGGTGCAGCAACCTGCCTAGCCCAACTTGGTACATAGGTCTCAGAGTGGCTGAGTTCTTGGGTACATTATGAGGCACTCAATGTCATGTCTTCCTGATTTTTGTTATTCTATCCCAGAAGGACCTCAGAAATCCTGGAGGTAAAAGATGCAAAATTCTCAGAGATCACAGACCCCTCACATAAAACCTCCAGCTGGTGTCAAAATTCCCCCATCAGTTAATATGTGTTTGGCCATGTGAGACGCATGTCTTACTATACACCGGTAAAACCTGTTATACTTTGTATATCAAGAACATGTTGTGACCCACAAACAGATGGAAAGCTATTCCATGCTGCTGGATTGGAAGAATTAATTTTTTTTAACGTTTATTTATTTTTGAGACAGAGAGAGACAGAGCATGAACGGGGGAGGGTCAGAGAGAGAGGGAGACACAGAATCTGAAACAGGCTCCAGGCTCTGAGCTGTCAGCACAGAGCCTGACGTGGGGCTTGAACTCACTGACCGTGAGATGATGACCTGAGCCGAAGTCGGCCGCTTAACCAACAGAGCCACCCAGGCGCCCCTGGAAGAATTAATATTGATAAAATGTCCATATTACCCAAAGCAATCACAGATTCAATGCAATTCCTATCGAAATACCAACAGAAGGGGCATCTAGGTGGCTCAGTCAGTTGAGTGTCCGACTTCAGCTCAGGTCATGATCTCATGGTTCATGAGTTCAAGCCCCACATTGGGCTCGCTGCTGTCAGCCCACTTCAGATCCTCTGTTCCTCTCTCTCTGCCCCTCCCCCACTTATATTCTCTCAAAAATCAATAAAACATTAAATAAATAGCAACAGCATTTAGTTTTTACAAAAATAGAACAAATAATCCTAAAATTTGTATGGAACCACGAAAGACCCTGAATAGCCAAAGCAATCTTGAGAAAGAAGAACAAAACTGAAGGTATCACAAGTCCAGATTTCAAGATACACTACAAGCTGTAGTGATCAAAACGGTATGGTACTGGCACAAAAATAGACACATGGATCAATGGAAGAGAGTAGAGTGCCCAGATCAATGGAAGAGAGTAGAGTGCCCAGAGTGACTTATATGGTCAATTAATCTACAATAGGGGGGCAAAAATATACAATGGGAAAAAGATAGTCTCTTCAACAAATGGGGCAGGGAAAAATGGACAGCTACATGCAAAAGAAAGAAACTGGACCACTTTCTTATACATACACAAAAATAAACTCCAATGGATTAAAGACCTAAAAGACCTGAAACTATAAAATTCTTAGAAGCAAACATAGGCAGGAATCTCTTTGGCATTGGCCTTAGCAACATTTTTCTAGATATGTCTCCTGAGACAAGGGAAACAAAAGCAAAACAAGAAAAAAAACTATTGGGATTACACAAAAGTAAAAAGCTTTTTCACAGTGAAAGAAATCATCAACAAAACAGAAAGGCAACTACTGAACGGGAGAAGATATTTACAAACGATCTGTCCAACAAGGTGTAATGTCCAAAATATGTATATAAAGAACTTACATAACTCAACAACAACAAACAAACAAACAATCTGGCAGAGGACCTGAATATATATATATATATATATATATATATATATATATATATTTTTTTTTTTTTTTCCCAAAGAAGACATACAGATGGCCAATAGGCACATGAAAGGATGCTCAACATCACTGATCATCATCAACAAAATGCTTATCATCAGGGAAATGCAAATCAAAACCACAATGAGATATCACCTTATACCTGTCAGAATGGCTAAAATCAAGAAGACAAGAGGGGCGCCTGGGTGGCTCAGTCGATTAGGCATCCAACTTTGCCTCAGGTCATGATCTCCTGGTTCGTGGGTTCAAGCCCTGCGTCGGGCTCTGTGCTGATAGCTCAGAGCCCGGAGCCTGTTTCCAATTCTGTGTCTCCCTGTCTCTCTCTCTCTGCCCCTCCCCTGCTTGTGCTGTCTCTAGCTCTCAAAAATAAACAAACATTTTTTAAAAAGAAGACAAGAAACAACAAGTGTTGGTGAGGATGTGAAGAAAAAGGAGCACTAACACACTGTTGGTGGGAATGTAAATTGGCACAGCCACTATGGAAAACAGAATGGAGGATTCTCAAAAAATTAAAACAGAAATACTGTATGAGCCAATAATTCCAGCACTGTGTATTTATACAAAGAAAATGAAACTAATTCAAAGATATATGCACCTCTGTGTTTACTGAAATATTATCTACAATAGCCAAGATATAGAAACAACCTAAGTGTTGCTATTCATTGATAGATGAATGGATAAGGAATATTTGGCATACACACACACACACACACACACACACACACACACACTGGAGTATTATGCACCCATAAAAAGCTATGATATTGACCAGTTAAGACAACATGGATGGACCTAGAGGGTATTAGGCTAAGTGAAATAAGTCAGACTGAGAAAGACAAACATGATATCATTTCTTGATATGTGGAATCTTAAAAGAGTGAATAAACAAACAAAAAGCAGAATCAAACCTATAAATATAGAGAACAAAGTGACAGTTGCCAGGGAGCAGGGGAGGTTGGGAAAAATGAATGAAGGGGAGCGAGAGACACAGACTTCCAGTTATAGAGTGAATAAGTCACAGGAATAAAAGGCACAGCATAAAGAATATAGTATAGTATAGTATAGTATAGTATAGTATCATCAATGATAGTATGATAGTGATGTATCAGGAGAGAGGGCAGCTACACATATGGTGAACATAGCATAATGCATAAATTTGTCCAATCACTATGTTGTACTCCTGAAACTGATGTAATGTGTATGTCAACTGTACTGAAATTTTTAAAAAAGAAAGAAAAAAGAAACTACATAGAAAAACAAAACATGTCATGACCACTTAGCAAATGATGAGTATCTTTGGGACTTTTAAACAGAGCATGGTATTCCAGTCAGGGTCTCAGCAGGAAAGAGGCAGCTATCCAAATGGGGTAACTGAAAAGAGTATAAAAACATGATTTGGGCAGTTAAGAGAACAACCAGGAGTGGTGCTGCACCCAAAGATTAGCAAAAATGGAAAGCTATTACCAACTGTATTTTTTTAAGTTTATTTATTTTGAGGGTGTGAGGGGCAGAGACAGAGGGAGAGAGACAATTCCGAGCAGGCTCTGAGCTGTCAGCACAGAGCCCAATGCAGAGCTCAAACCAAGGAACCATGAGATAATGACATGAACCAAAATCAAGAGTTGGTCGCTCACCTGAGCCAGCCAGGTGCCCCCATTACCACCTGCATTTGTTTCCTACTGCTGCCATAACAAATTCCTGCAAATTTAGTGGCTTAGAATGACACCCATTTGCTCCACCACAGTTGCGTAGGCCAAAAGTCTACTTGCAGTGTGATTCAGCTGGGTCCTCTTAGTCTCACGAGGCTGAAACTAATGTGCTGCCAAACCTATGTTCCTTCCAAGAGGCTCTGGCAATGAGTCTGCTTCTAAGCTCATGCAGGTTGTTGGCAGAATCCAGTTCCTTATGGGTGTAGGATGGAGACCTGTTTCCTCACTGACCATTAGCTGGGGGTTGCCCTTAGCGCTTAGAGCTTATTCGTCTCTGGACCTGACATCTCAGCACCAGTATTGTGTCCTTCTCACACTTGGAATCCCTCTGATTTATTCCACCACAGCATCTTACTCCAGCTAGAGAAAGTTCTTTGCTTTTAAAGCAAAGATTGGGGTCATTAGATTGGGGCCACCTGGATAATCCTGGATACTCCATTTTAAAAGGGCCATGACTGGGGCGCCTGGGTGGTTCAGTCAGTTAGGCATCCAACTCTTGGTTCTGGCTCAGGTTGTGATCTCATGGTTCGTGAGATCAAGCCCCATGATGGGCTCTGCACTGACACTTCCTCTCTCTGCACCTCCCCTGCTCGCTCACTCTCTCCTTTCAATAAATAAACAAACATACAAACAAACATTTTAAAGGGCCATGACCCTAATCACATCTGCAAAGCCCCTTTTGCTGTGTCAGTGTAAGATATTCACAGACCTCAGGGATTAGGGTGTGGTCATTTGGGGGGGACTGCTCTGCCTACCATACCACGCCTAGGACTGAAAATGCTAAAGGAGGGCACTGTTACCAGAATGCAGCAAAAACTGTAGCCCTGGTAGAGATAGGAGCTGGGGCCATACGTAGAGTGAACAACTATTGCCAAACTGCACCCCAGCAGGGGTAGGTGGGAGTAAGCACCCTGAGATCTCTCTTTGCTCACTCTCTGATGTCCCGTCACTACCTTTCATTGCCTAGGCCCAGCTGGCCTTCAGAGGGCAAGGAAGCCCAGGTATTGGAGTCCACAGGGTTCAGTCTCCCCAGGTTCAGATTGGGACAGGTAAGAGCAGCATGGGTCTCTAGAGACAAAGGTAGACTAGCCGGCATATAACGGTATCAAGTGAATCTAAGCTATATTCCCCTTGGGATCCAGACATTTCTAGGCAGGTCTGGAAGAACAGATAACAGGACAGCCAAACAGGGCACAGTTTACATGAGCAACCTGACTCCTGAGAAAGAACACTTTGCAGGGGAAGGATAAATACAGGTGGGGAAGTTGGCTTAAGGACAAGGGGCTAATGAACCAAAGGGAAGCCTGATTCTAAGATTGGTATATTATCTGTCACTCCGATTAAACCCAGAGCCATTCTACTGGGCTCATGCTGAAGTCTTTGGCCAAAAGGGCTCTGATAAAGATAAAGAATATCATCTCCATGGAACACTGAGAGGGTGAGGAGCAGAGCGTGGCTGTGGCGACCTGGATTGGTGCCGGCTGCTGCAGTCTGTAAGTCGCTATGTATTAATTGTGGAGGTGCTTTCAGTTTCCCTCCAGGGACCTTGGCCCAAACACTCTGCAGCAGCTGAACTAGGGAAGCCATGAGGGATTTGCAGCTGGCACTGCTGCCTTTTGAGGTGGCAAGAGCTGTCAGCACACTGAGCTGGTGCAGGAAGGGAAGAAGGTAGTGCATCCAGTGGGTCACATCAAGGGAACTTGCTGTTGGAGCAAGGAGCGTTGGGGAGGGGAAACAAAAATAGTCTTTTGTGTCTCTTATTATAGCTTGGGAAATGTGGAGTTACATATAAAGAGGATGTGGAGAAAGTAAAACCCTGTTGCACTGCCGGTGGGAATGCAAACTGGTGCAGCCATTCTGGAAAACAGTATGGAGGTTCCTCAAAAAATTGAAAATGGAACTACCCTATGACCCAGCAATTGCACTACTAGGTGTTTATCTGAAGGATGCAAAAAAATGCTGATTCAAAGGGGCACATGCACCCCAATGTTTACAGCAGCACTATCAACAATAGCCAAATTATGGAAAGAGCCCAAATGTCCATTGACTAGTGAATGGATAAAGAAGAAACACACACACACACACACACACACACACACACACACTGGAATATTACTCAGTGATCGAAAAGAATGAAATTGTGCCTCTTGCAACAACATGGATGGAACTAGAGTGTATTATGCTAAGCAAAATAAGTCAGGCAGAGAAAGACAAGTATCATATGATTTCCCTCATATGTGGAGTCTAAGAAACACAACAGATGAACATAGGGGAAGGGAAGGAAAAGTAAGATAAAAATAGAGAGGGAGGCAAACCATTAGAGACTCTTAACTACAGAGAACAAACTGAGGACTGCCAGATGGGAGGTGGGTGGGGGGATGGGCCAAATAGGTGATGGGCATTAAGGAGGGCACTTGTTGGGATGAGCACTGGGTGTTGTATGTAAGTGAGGAGTCACCGGGGTCTACTCCTGAAACCAATACTGTACTGTATGTTCACTAACTTGAACTTAAATAAAAAAATAGTGAAAATAATAAAAAGAGAGATGGAGATAAGTCTGTGTGTTCGCCAGGGTTCCAGCAGGAAACAGGTTATCACACTCAAACCGAGTTATTTAAGGTTGGCTTCATGAAGAAGCTACTTCCAAAGGTGTGAGTGGGTGGAAGAATCCACAAAAGGTAGTGCTATATCCTGGGGGCTAGCCACAGCAGGGAGCTATCACAATTCCTTGGCCTGAAAGGTTGAAGCCAGAGAGTGGTTACCAGAAGCCAGAAGACAGAGTGAGCCGCAGACTTCAGTAAAGGGGAGTGGCTACCACAGGGTAGGAACCAGGGGTGGGAGGGGCAAATCTGATCTCCCTCGCTTTGAGTCTCCCAGTGCTGGTGCCCCTGAATGGGGCAAATCTAAGATCAGTCTCCCAGGGCATAGAGGAGAATGGAAGGGAGTAGGGAATGGATGTAAAGGGGAAAGTTAAAGGTATGCAGAGCAGTCACTACAGAGAAATCTATTCTACCACCAGCTGCCTGGCACTCTATAGCCAGGAGATAAACTCAGTATGGTTTGGTCTATCACACAGATCCCTCCACTGGTCTTGGGAAATGGGTCAGAAAACACCCCATCCACCCCGATGTCATTAGCATTACCACCGTGGAGTTTTCCTAAGTTTTGGTGAGCTTCTTAGCATGACCCGATTTAGATATCTGCTTACCAAGGCAAATGATAGTATTAAAAGGTAGTGTCAGGTCACTGCATTCAGTGTAAAGGGTTATGATACCTGAACTGCATTTGAATTTGCCACAGAAAGATCAGGTATGATGTTCCATGTGCTGTAGGAGGTCCATGGGAACTGAATCAGTGCCATGAACTAAAAAGTCACTAAACAGTTCCCTAGTGACCTGAGTTAATCAGATTTCACCAAATGCTTAACCATATTGTGGAAAAGAGTTTACATATGGGAGATGCTGGCTTGTTGCATCAACATTTGATCTCTTTCTCCTTTGAAGCAACATAGTTCCTAAAGGGTGACTTTTTAAAACTCTAACCATTTAATTTGGGGGAACAAAAAAAAATTTATAAAGGAAAAACTCAACTTTGTGTTTTCCTCCAGATCCCCTGACTTTCTGAGATTATGTATTTTGCTGTTGGGGAGCTTTTTCCTCCTCAGTTATACAATAAACTCTTTGTTGTTTAACATTCTATTAACCACAGCCCTCTAGTAACCAGCACATCTGTAAATCTCCAGTACAATAATTGTTGTTCATAATCATGACCCTGGGGCTCTGCGTGGTCTCAAATGCCTTCCAAGCCATCAAAGAGAATGCACTAAAATGAGTTTGCGTTCCCAGAGCACACATCAACCAACCACAAAGGGCAAGAATCCAGATAAGTGCTAGGTAGAAGAAGAAATAAAGTGGGGATTTCAAATTTGTCACAGGTAATTCAATGTTCAGATAATAAAAATCTGTCCTACATCTGTTAGAGCTTCCCCCTCTCAGTGACTCTCTTCATGGTCAACATGAACTCAACTAAAATACTCAGGCACAACTTTCGGTCTGTAAAAGCAGATGTCAACGTACCCAATTAAATCACTGCTGTTTGTGCCTAATCTGTATTAGCCATTGACAAATTAGAAGAGGCTAAAAAGCTTTTAAAATTTAAAACTTTCTGAGCTTAAGAGTGGGTGAGACACACTCTCCTTTTGGCTGCTACTACATTATGATTCCCATCTGCTGACCACACAGCAGCAAACTCTTAAGCCATTTCCAGGCCTCAGGATGGACAATACCAAGCTTCACATGGAATGCTCCCCTGCCTCTGAGAAAATCTCTTCATTAGTCATGGCCACATACAAGAATTAAAGCATAAAAAGAAAGGAGAAGAAAGAGATTGAAGTTGGGATGGGGCAGTTTTCTGAGTAGACCGATTAGGACTCCCAAACTCCAGCTCACTCCTTAGATAGAGCACTGCAAGAGTATGTTTCTACAGCATGGAGTGAATTTCATTCTGGAGAAGAACCAACTCATTATACCCCATGTAAGGTTTTTGATATGTCAGGTTCAACTACCATCAAACATTGGATATGACAGACAATGCATAACTAGTTGATTGGTATAGAGGAAAACTCCAGTGCATCAGGGAAGAATAAAATGCGCTTCCATACATACTTTGCAGAAACTTCTCTTCACAGCAAAATGAACATATTTGGTTTTAAACAAGACAGCAAAAATAGGACACCATGATTTCCACAGATGGAGAGAAGCCAATCCCTAGAAGGAAGTGTTCAAAAGATTATGGTAGGTACAGTCTTATTTCTATAAAAAAAATTAGAACCTTTCTTGATTCTCCATTTAACATTTCAGAAGGGTTGAAATAAGTGGGAAAATGCATGTTTCCAATGGTGGCATGTTTTGGTATGTGACCTAAAGTTTGTATCTTCCATAGTCACCATACCTCTTATAATTTAGCATCATGCTTGACTCTGGTCTTACCAGAAGACAACAGCCTAATGGGATCTCACAGTCCTTGCATCTTCCAAATCCCATATTTTCCACCCAATTATTCCATATCAGCCCAGTTCTCTACGTCAGTGTTTCTCAACTGGGATGCTGCTGGCATTTTGGCTGGAACAGTTCTCCCCAAGTGTGTGTTAAGCATATCTGGCCCTTATCCACCAAATGCCAGTAGCATGCTTACACCACCACCACCATCTTTAGGATGACTACATTTACAAGTACTCCCTAGGAGGGTACTTGTGTCTTCCTGATGAGAACAATTGGCTGCCTCATGTGAAGGTTCAAAAGCAGCAATGAGGAGGTCAACTGCAACCAGGACAGGGCCAGGCAACGGATTGCTTCTCTGGCCCCATCTTTTCTGGCCTCATCTCCCTGTTCCTTGCCTAAAGTCACAAGCTGAGAGTCGTCGGTGATACAAAGATGATACAAAAGGGCCTGCACTTACATAGACATTTAACTTTTTTTTTTTAAGCCACGGTTTTATGGCAAATCTGATTCAAGTTAGTATAGTTTTCCTGGCTCCCTTTCTCCGGTCCCCTGGAATTCCTCTGAACTTCTACCTGAAGTTCGGTGCCAAACTTCCCAAGCTTTAAAAAGCTTCACACACCACCTTTGCCTCCAGATAGGGCTCTCCCCTGCTTAGCCTGATTTCATTCTCTCTCCAAAAACTGTTCACTGCCATGCCCACCTTCCCAGACTATGGTAGAGACTCTCCCAAAAGAGCTGTCATCAATTCTTTCCTCCTTGTATGTACATGCTACTCCATCAAGATGAGGGATCTATTTCTCTTTCCTTTGAATTTGGGCTGGCCTTTTGTCTTGCTTTGACCAATAGAATGCAACAGGAATGATGAGTCGTAACTTCTGAGACCTTCCAAAACCATGTTAGAAGCTGGACTACTCTGAGACCACCATGCTGCAGGGAAGACCAAGCTAAGCACATGGAGAGGTGACCAGAAGGAGCACCAACTCAGCAGACCTGTGAGCATAGCTTTCCTAAACCTGCCAGCCCAAGCACCAGCTGGATGCTAAGTATCCCAACTCACACCACATGGAGAAGAACACTGCTCAAGTGAGTCCAAAATCATGAAAAATAAATTGTTGTTTTTAGTCACTAAGTTTTGGGATAATTTGTTATGCAGCAATAAATAACTAAAACACAGTCTGTGGTTAAAAAATGTCTCTGTCCCAGGCTGCATTTGGGGCTGTGCTTTTATCTCTTAATTTGGCCAGGATTCTGTTCAACAGCCTGCCAGCTCACACCAGGAAAGGAGAGGTCTTGCCGCTGCTATGCTAGCTGCGGCACTAGCCCTCAGCCACTGGCACTTCTTAAACTCCTTTTGGTAGGATTCTACTTACTGGCTGCGTTTCATCCAAGAAAGAAGTTTCTTCCTGTCAGCCCGACCCTTCTTTTTATATAAAGGACACAAGAATCAGCTGTTGCTAAGCTTCCTAGGAATTAGGAAGAGTGTTCCACTCTTATGGGTGTTACTCCATCCTAGTTTCATCTACTAGGTGCAATTTTTCTTCAAGGGTTGTCTTGGCAACCACATTGAGAATTCCATTCTATTCCTCCAGAAATCATTTTTCCCTGAAGTATAGACTCATGTTTAAATAAATCAATCATATAATTTGTATGATTTATTTCACCTTTGACCATAAATTGCTTATCTAGCAAATTTTTAGAATATTCCAGCATTTTCACTCTCTATGCCAAGGAGCTTTTGTTACATCTCTATTTCTGTGTTTTATTAACTTGCAGGAGTTCACCATCACACTTAAAAAATTGCAGAAAGGTTATGAACTGCCTATTGCTATCTCTGCATAATCCTGCCCTTCACCTCACCAAGCTTTCAAGTACTTTCCAATCCATTTTCAGGGACCAACTTTCTCTTTAAGTTTAGAAGTCTGTATGGTGTAAATTTTGATTTGCAATCACTGTTATATAACCTTACCCCATAGCAAATCCCTTGAAAACCAGGATGGAAAGAACAATTCTAAATTAGGCACCACTTTGGCAACTATTTTAAGAAATGTTTTAATTTTTTAAAAAATAAAATTTATACTAACCAGTTTATACATTCCTTTGAAATTTGGACACATCAAAATCGAAAACATATTAGCCTGCTTAAAAAAGATTATTTTACCAATGACTGCTGCTTTGGTAATATTCCTTACTGTCTTGTTCCAAAGTTCACTTTGGAAACTTTGAAAACACTTTGAAGACTTGTTTATAAGGCCATATGTGCTCAACATAGAGGCAGAGAGCAAGAATTCAAAATCATGTTGATGAAACCAAAGCCAATGTTTGGGGAAATAGTTGGGTCTGTTGAGCTGAGATGTATTTCTATCAGTATTTTTAAATGGCCCTGGAACTGCCACCCCAAGATTGTAGGAGTAAATGATAAGGCAATATAAGAATAAGGAGTAGGAAGTCCCACGTACCATAGGAACATCAGAAGTGAAGATGGGTATTTGAATTATAGATCTAGCAGTTTGGGGAAGCCTTTTGGGTTTTTTTTTTAAACTCTGCCCTTACAGAGATACAGCTGGGCTCATCCAGGCTCTGGGGGGTGGGTTAGCTTAAAGAATAAAACAAGGTGGCACAGCTATTTCTCCAGCCCCTACCATGTGCTTCAAGTACAGACATCATCTCAGCTAAGCTTCACAATAGCCCAGACATGTAGAAAACATTCAGAAATTAAGGAAACAAAAGCTCAGAGAGCTTAAACAATTTGCTCAAAGTCATTCCCTACTCTAATGAGATACCCTGGGATTTGAACTCTGATCTGATGACTCAGACACTCTTTCCTATACACATGAGAGTCTCTCTGAAGCCAAGATCAAAGACTATTAGTCTGTCTCTGCACCAACACAGACCCCACTTTTAATCTTGGTGGATTGCTGCCAAATGTGTGCCCTGGGTGATGGAAATGAGATAGAAGAAAGTGGATGGGTAAGAAAAAACTCGTGAGTTGTAAGCAGATGGTAGGTCTTGTTTGTTTCTATATCTTAGCCCTACCCTCACAAAAACACAGTCTCTCTATACTGGAAACTCACGTAAATACTGGAAGGTACTCATGATCTTTGCTGAATTCAATCTGTTACTAATGAGAATGATGATGACAATAAAAACAATAATAAAAAGTTAAATTTAATGAGTGTTTGCATGACAGACACTGTCCTACACACTCTGTAACCATTAACTGTTTGGGTGCTCATAGTCACCTATGCAGGAGGTAATATTCATTATCGCATTTTATAGGTAAGAAAACTAATGCACAGAAATGCTAAGGAACTTGCCCAAGACTACACAGCTATCAAAGGTCAGAATCAAAACTCAAATTGAATTAGGCTGACTTTGTACACATCCATGTTCTTAATCATTCTAAAATTGTTTCTCAAACATCTCAAGAATTACTTGAAGCACTTGTTAAACATACTTTTCCCAGTGCCTTTCTCTGAAAAGTGTAGTCTAGAAGGTTTGAGTTGGGCCTCAGAGTCTTATAATTTAAGAATCCCATGAGATTTAGGGTGTCTGGGTGACTCAGTTGGTTAAGCGTCTCACTCTTTGTTTCGGCTCAGGTCATGATCTCCTGGTTCGTGGGATCAAGCTCCAAGTGGGGCTCCACACTTACAGCATGGGGCCTTCTTGGGAATCTCTCTCTCTCCTTCTCTGCCCCTCCCCCTGCACTCATGTGCATGCTCTCTCTCTCTCAAAATAAAGAAATAAACCTTAAAATAAAGAAGAGCCCCATGAGATTCTTACAATAATAAACACTTCACTTCCCTCTACTGTGTCTCAGTGCTGAAGAAACCCCTCCAACGGCACAGTTGAGCACTGACAGAAGCATAATTTTTGCAAGGAAGAGTGAATTCATTTAAGGGTATGGGGAGAATAACTTCCATGTGGAAAAAAAAGGTCATTTTTTTTTTTCCTTCCAACACTCATGGCTCAAAGAAGGTGCTGGGGGTATAGATAAGGGAAGGGACTGAGTTTTCCTTAGAGTCTCTGTTCTTCCTACTCACACAAGGCTTTCTTGGCACATTATTATAGCCTTTCCAATATTGCAGATTGATCTTTCCTCTGCTGCCTCAAGAGCTTGAGCAAAAGAGGGGGACTCTTGGATGAAGCAGAGGAAGCCCTTTTCCCTTCATGGCCATAGTATTTGGAAAGGGTAGACACGGATAACTGACAACTGAGGAGTCAGCAAGATTGCAGTGGGGGCTGGATCAAGAATGGCTCTACCTTTTGTGCCAGTTAGGGTCTTCTGAGAAGCAGATGTAGACATAAGATTAGACATGCAGAGATTTATTGGGTAAAGCGCCTGTACGGATAAAGGGAAAGGACGTAGGCAAAGGCTAGGGGAGCCTGTGGATTGTAATGTAGGTTTGACACCCGTGAAAGGAAAGAGGGAGGAGGGATTGGGTCGGAAAGGCTTCTGACTGCAACAAAGTCTGAAGAAAGACTTGGAAAGGCTCATTAGGAGTTCTGGAGCAAAGGTTTCCTGCACTGTGTGGGCTGGCTTGGCTCTAGTCTTGCCACCATGCTCAGTCATTGCCTAGATGCAGTCTGGAGCAACAGCGGCCTTGGAGTGAGTACTATGGTTGACCCACAACTGTGGTAGCTAGAGGCTCTCAGCCAGATATGTTCTCTGCAGCAGGTTCTTTGGGAAGAGATCTGAGGGTGCCCCTCCACAGATGTCACATATGCATGGCTAAGAAATTTATGTGTAATCGTGCAAGCAAAGGGCATCTTAGAAAATGCACTGTGGAGATAAAGAGACTAGTCAGTAGGCTACTGTAGGAATCCAGCCGAGAACGAAAAAGAGCTGAACTTGAAGTGACTGTGGGAAGGGAGGCATGAGCTAGATCCAAAAAAGCTAAGAAGTTTAAAATTTTTGACTCTTCAAAAGACAATATTCTGAAGATGAAAAGGAAAGTCAGAGACTGTGAAAAAATATTGCAAAACATGTATACCTGATAATTATACCCAGAAAATGTAACTCTTACAACTCTGTGATTAGAAACAAACAACTCAACAAAAAAGAGAAAAAAATTATCAAATAGATACCACATCAAAAAAGATAAATGGATGGCAAATATCTTGAAAAGATAATCAACGTCATTAGTCATTAGAGAAATACAAATTCCATAATGAAATGCCCCATTATTCCTATTAGAATGGCTACTATTAAAAGCTAGACTATGCCAAGTGTTGATGAGAATGCATAAAACCTGGAACCTAAATACACTGCTGGTCAGAATATAAAAGATAACCTTTCATTTGCAAAACAGTTTGACAGTTTCTTAAAAAATTGGACCCACTTAGCACGTAAACCAGCAATTCCAGGCTTAGGTGCCTACTCAAGAGAAATGAAAACCTATATCCACACAAGGTTTGTATGAGAATGTTCATAGCAAAATGAGTCATAACAGCCAAAAACGGGAAAGGCAACCCAAATATCCATAGATAAGCCAAGTGTGGTATACTCATATGATGGAATACTATCAACTATAAAAAGAAACTAACCATTGATACATACAAGATGGATGAATCTGAAAAACATCATGGTAAATGAAAGAAGCCAGACATGAAAGACTTCATATTATATGATTCCACGTATAGGAAATTTCTAGAAAAGCAAACTGTAGAAACAAGTAAATGATTATTTGAGGCCAGGGTTGGAGTGCAAAAAGGTATAAAGACTTTTTTGGTGTAATGAGAGTATTATAATACTGGATTGTGATGATGGTCGCACAACTGTATACATTTATTAAGACACCTTGAAGAACATATTTAACATGAGTGAATTTTATGGAATGTAAATTAAATCTCAAATAACTTAAAAATAAAAAGAGCTAGGAAGGCAAACAAGATGGGATTTGGGAATTGATTGAATCACTGGAGAGTAAGATTGAAAGAAATGTCATGAACAATGACAAGATTTCATCGGCTAAAGTCCAGAAGGAAGGATAAAGTTATAAAATAATATTTGGAATATAGGGAGGAGCAGATTTGGAATTTAGCTTTGTACATACTAATTTTGAGCTGGCTGTTGAACACTCAAGTGGAGATTTCCAATAAAGAGTTGGAATGAGTGGTGAAAAGGTCATGAAAGGGAGTTGCATAGTGATTTGAGAATCATATGCTTTTAGGGGGTGGCTGAAGCTGTATGAGTGGCTGAGACCATATAGGGAGAATGTTTGGTGTGAGGGATCCTAGTTCAACTGAAATACATTTTCAACTAATTATGAGTAGTCCAATGAAGGTTGGTTTCCCTAGAGAGTGTTTTACTAGTTATGTGCTGATAGGAAGGAATTTCCCTGTATTTCATATATTTTTCTGGTAGCTCAAGACCTTGGAAATTCGGCTTCTGAATGTCAGAATTATTATGCAGAGGTAATTTAATCCAGCCTGTGTTGTCAAATATTTATCTTATGTCACATCACTAGAAACTGAACTATAGCAAATTAACAGCATCTGAGGATTTAGCATCTGCATGAAAACGGACTAAGCACTCTAAGCATTGTAAGGGAACTTAAGTCTCAGAAGCTAATCTCAGGTTTACAGTCTGGTCCTGTAGATTCTAAACTATTTCAGGGTGTGGATCCTAGGTTGGGCAGGGAATGGTGGAAAAGGGACTGGAGAACTCATTGCCCTACTAGGATA
The DNA here is from genome assembly GCF_014898765.1 of Herpailurus yagouaroundi. NCBI lineage: Eukaryota > Metazoa > Chordata > Mammalia > Carnivora > Felidae > Herpailurus > Herpailurus yagouaroundi. Next base: position 6,496,583 of record NW_024412394.1, on the reverse strand, counting down.
AGGAAAAGTCTACAAGGATCTGTTGGGTTGTTTGTCTCTAAAATCAGCCTTGACTGGATGTAAATTTGAGGAAGTTGCTCAGGCCAAAAGGGCTTCTGTTTTGTTTCAAAAAAGTCAGTTCTTGTGGGTTTCTTTTTTAAGCTCACATTGGTCATTTTATTTGAAGTGAATTTTATCCTGATTTTCCAAGAGGCATGGTAAGCATTATTTTCAGAAGCCATTAATATGTTGTGCAATTCCTTGCAAAATGGGTGTGTTCCAGACAACGGGAAAATGGGGCCTTGGCCCTTTCATAAACAACCTTCCTACATGGAAAGACAGATTCAGGAGCTTGAGCTGAGTCTGACAAGTGAGTTGAGTTATGAAAGAGAAAGGCAGCTCTATAAAACTCTAGCCAGAGGGAAGGAGCCTATTGGCTGAGATTGACAAATGGGTAATGTAGCCTCTGAAAGCCATTGAGGAGGGAAAAAAAGAAGCAGCCACTAAGAAGTGGGAACACAGAGAGAGAATATGTTCTGACAACTTTGGGTAGCATTTCCCTGCAGTACATTATGTGGACAGCTTCAGTCATGCTCACAATGACCCACTACGGCCAGGTGACAGAGGGCGGGTATGGAGCATTGGTTTCACTGTCAGACAAGAGAAGGAACCCACATACTGTGTTCGGTCTAGGTCAACTCTGTGTAAGCTTGAAATAAAAGTCATCGAGCTTTCTTCCAAAGAATAGCATGTCCCTGCTGTTCTCCAATTGAGTATCAGCCAAGACCTCCAGGATGACCTGGAGTAAAGAACATGAAACCACATCAGTATCCACAGCTTGTGCTGCAGTGGGACCCAGGCCCAATGCCCCATTAAGCTAGATACATCTCTGAAATGTCTCTGGCAATTGAATATCATTGTAAAACAGCAAAATGTATAAGCATCCTTTGGAAGTTTCTTTTTCCTTTTGCGTGAAAATGTGGGGGTTTTCTTCCAAATCCAAGTTTTTCAGCTTAAGCTATATTTTTAAATTATTTAAAATCACTTCCAAGAGGAAAAATTTTATATAGTTACCCTCTATTGTTTTCTTTTTACTCACATGTAAATTTGAATTTACTTCTGGCTTGCACAAGCTTTATTAAATTATATTCTCAGAATTTCTTTAATGCTTACAAATCTTTAATGGACTCCTCCCACCATAAAAGAAAACCTACATGACTTCAAAAAATAGGCAGATGATCATTGTATAATCTTGCCTAAATCTTGGAGAAATAACAGGGACGCACAGAGATTCTTACATAGTTATTGTAATCACCACATCAGTATTGTCATTGTTATTGTTCTTAAAGGTATTGCAACCATGATATAAAAGGCAAAAAAAAAAAAAAAAAACTTGGTGTGAGGTGAAGGAGCTCACACTAGGGCTTGGGTTGACGTGAGCAGGGATCCAGCAAGAGGTCCCAAGTCTTCCTGGTCCTCCCTCCCACTCTCTAAGTTGTACATCCACTGAGGCTCCCATAAAGCATTCAGCCCCACCCACATAGTTACCTGCTCTGGATCAGACTTTACATTCTTGTGTCTATGTCTGGATTTGATACCTCTGAATTCTATAATTATGATCGTTTTCTTCACGAAAAATCTTGCTAGTGGCTCACAAGTGCTTTTGTACACCTGAGGACTTGGGTTTTATTTTTTAATACATATTGATTTTCTTCCTAAAAAACGTTTCTTGAGCCTGTTTGGTTTTTCAAAATTTGTACCATCTTATCAGATGCATAATAAGACAGAGATGATCTAAAAGTGGTGGCATCACCTTCTGAGACACGGTGGAGATTCACAGACCAGCTTCGTTTTAGCCATTCAGGCTTTACATTTGACCTTAAAACCAGAATCCTAAGGAAAGCCAGCAAACACAGAATATTCTTTGATATTTCAGGCTTTTTCGATGCCATACCGAAAAGCCACAATATGTCATAATCTGTTGGTTTGTTATAGGTGTTAGTTTCATCTCATAAATAAAACACCTTACCTGGTCTTATTGACCACTTTTGTTGAAAGATCATATTTGTTTCTCTTAAATGTCATCTTTTGTTGCCCATTGCTTTTCAATGACACTAAAGACCCATTTTATGTTTTCCAAAGTGCCTCTCTGTGTCATAATTTACACTTGAGGACCATATTGCCACTGAACATATGCCCTTGATATCAAATAATCTGCCTGCTTGATGAAAAACATTGTCCCACAACTGCACTCTGTTTGGTGCTTGGGTGGCAAGATCAGTCATTACATGTAAAATCACATTTTTTTCTTCCTTCAGAATGAGTGTCTTACTGTCACATATCGGAATGCATTTTATAAATTATTCAAGATATATTCATAAGGATTGTTAGTTTTCAGTCATTTGCACTTATGTAAATTAATATATTTATTTGCTATTTCTCTAGGTGAAGACGCATATTTTTGTTAACTGTATTTTTAAGTTAAAAAAGAATATCATTCACATTATATGAGTGCCTAAATCATCACTTTTATTTCTATTGGCTTCAGTGCAACACAGAAATGAACTTTTGTATGTTCCTTCTGAGGCATATTATATTTTCCAGTATATATTCCATCTTGTATTGTTTTCTTACGATGTGACTGTCCCTCCTTTGAACCTGCATGGGATCCTGTTATTGCTTCAATTAACAGAAATATGGCAGAAAAGATGCTATAGGACTTCCCAGCTAGGTTGTAATCGTTTCAGTCTTATTCTTACTCTCTATCTCTTTATCTTTCTCTCTCTCTCTCTCTCTCTCTCTCTCTCTGTCTCTCTCTCTCTCTCTTTAAAAGTGTTGGCTCTGGAGAAAGCCAACTCTTGGCTATGAGAAAGCTCAAAGTACCCTATGAGGAAAGTCTCACAGGGAGGTCCTCATGGAGAGTTGCTGAGACTCCCAGCTAATGGTCATCATCAGTGGCTAGACATGTGGATGAAAGAGAAAAAAGTAGCCTTCAGCTGATTACATGATTTCTATCTCCAGCTCCAAGTTATCCCACTGAGATCCTAGACAACATGAAACAGAGAAAAGCTCACTCTACCCTCTCTGAATTCCTGATTCACAGAATCCACGAGCAAATAAATGATTGGTTTATGCCAATAAGCCTTAGATGATTTGTTATACATCCATAGTACCTAGAACACCTTCTTTTTCTCTTCCCATCTTTCTTCTCCTAGTCCTCTAATGTTAGTAGAGAATGGCACTGGGAACATCAAGAAAGATGTGGTAGTAAGACTGGTAGAGGTATACTTCTTGATACTTTTGTTTTATTTTTCTTTCCTGCTTCCTTTTTTTCATAAAGCAATAGTCAAGAAAGTGAAGGCTGGAGCTACACTGCTTGTGTTAGAATCCTGTCCATGTGCCTTATTAATTGTGACCATAGAAAAGTTATTTAACACTTTGTATCTCAACTTTCTCATCTACAAAATAGTAATGATAAATATACCTATCAAAGAGGGTTGCTGAGATAACTAAATGAACTAATACATTTAAAGAGCTTAGAATGGGACCTGGTACATAGTAAGAGCTCATTAAAATATTAGCTATCATTGGGGTGCCTGTATGGCTCAGTAAGTTCAGCATCTCACTCTTGATTTCAACTCAAGTCATGATCTCACAGCTCATGAGATCAAGTCCCATGTGGGGCTCTGCACTGACAGCACAGAGCCTGCTTGGGATTGTCTCCCTCCCTCTCTCTCTGACCCTCCCCTGCTTGTGCATGCTCTCTCTCTCTCTCTCTCAAAATAAATAAATAAACTTAAAAATATATTAGCTATTACCATTTTAGCTTTACCTTAATGCTTCATTTTATTTTTTGTGATTTATATTTAAGGCACAAATATATTTCAATATAAATAGAAAATTTAAACACACGCAATGCCAATACCCTATCAATTTATTTCATTTTTCCATGTTTTGTTCAAGAACCCATCTACACACAACATTATTTTTTAAAGTTAAAATCATTGCAAAGATGCAGGAGGACAGATTTAATTACTTAGGGTCCACTCTGTGAGATAACTATCCTTGTTATGGAACAGCCAGGCAGCTGTTCCAAGAGGTGGGACTATCCCCTCTTACAGATGCTCCATTCAAGGAGCTTACTGAATCAAGAATAAGGTAAATAAAGGAAATTCACACAGGAGTTAATTAGGGGAAACTATGGAAAACCAAGACAAATATATATAATATATATAAATGTGTATATATATATATATATAATCTTAAAACTAGCCAGGGGAAAAAAAGAGATTACCTTCAAATGAGTTCTAATTAGACTGGCATCTGACTTCTCAACAGCAGCAATGGAAGCCAGAAGCCAATGGGTTGATGTCACTGGTATGCTGAAAAAAATAAGTAACTGCTAACCTAGAGTTTTTCACCAAGAAAAATATTCTTCAGGAAAGATATTTTCTTGCAAACATTAAGATATGTCATCACTAATTGATTACAGTGAAGGATTTTCTAAAGTTTACCTGTAGATAGAAGGAACTAATCCAAAATTTCAAACTAAATAATCTGAATGGTCAAGTTAAATTTTAAATATAGTCTTTTAATCTGATCTCTAGTTTTTTTAGGAAGAGAAGGAGGGAGAATTTTTCACTATATGACATTTTTGTTCCTCTTGATTTTATTCCTGATTTAAGAAGCCTATACAGAAAGTATTTCTCTTAGTACACTCTGTATGTTAATAATATTAGATTAAAGGAAATTTAACCCAAAAGTTGCTGTGGTCAGACGATAGAAAAGGAAATATCAAACACCTTTCAGGATCGCTATGGGAATTAGTACATTAACATCTCAGCTGTAAAGACATACATATGTTTGTCTCTAGACAGTGTAGATCAGGCTGTGAGTATAATGAAAAATTAGCCAACAGAATGCAAAGAAGTGGAATGCTTTCTATCTTAAATATTATCTTTTAATTTGGAGTCCACAGAAGGTAGGGGTGTTCTGAAGGACGTACTGGATTCAAGACTACAAATCTGCTTGTCTTTTCCATTTGACCATAGAATCATAAAAATGTTATGGCCCATGTTATCCCACACTGTACAAACACTCATTATTAATGAAGTGCGGAGAATCAAATAGATCAAATCAGGGTATTTTAGAGTTGGAAATCACTCAGAAACGTAAGTATTGTATCTTCATGATGCCTGAGAAACTTGAACACATCTACTGACAAGGAAGTCACTGCTTTCTGTTTTATTACTGGGCATTAGCAATTGTCTGAAAGATTTGTAATTAAGCCCAAATTTCCCTCTTACGACTTGTCCTTATTTGTGTACCCCTGTTCTTTCTAAGGCAACACAGGATGAGCACACTCTCTCTTCCACATGACAGACCACCAAATATTATAAGGTGACTCTGATGTCCCCCTTTAGTATTTACTTTTGTAAAAGGCTAAACATCTCTCATGCAATTAAGCCTTGCCCAGTTCTGCATGTGTTTGGCTAGTCAGAAGAGAAACAATCTGATCCAAGGAAGGGAGGCGATGAGAAAGAATGGTGGGATGAGAAGCAGAAAAGGTCAAGGCAGAGAGGGGGAGGTGAACTTTGAGAAAATGAATGAAGCCAACACATGTTCTATAATGCTAAATGTAACGTTTATGTTCTTGGCAAATTTTTTTGAAAATTCAGGGCTCCTCTTAAAAGTAGGAAGACTATTTTTGGCCATGTGGCAAAGATGCAAATCTGGGGTTCAAGGTGGCCTACAAACTTTCTGCTGGGAAGATGATGGCATCTTATTCTGAGCTATGCTTCTAAAGGGAGTATCAATCTATGGCCTTAAATTTTGAAACAGCACACTATAATAAAAGATTTCAATTAAAATTATCTAGCTAAATATCTAGGTGTAAAGAAATATACTTGTGAGGCCTGGCCAACCCCAGTAATATAACTGCAAAATGTACCAGTATCCATGGAGCAAGGAATTACAGAAAATGAGTTTCTTTGGGGATATAGGTAAAACAATGGACAGCCTGCCATTTCATGTCGATGCCCACTGAGCACTGCAATGGGCACTTTAACAATAACTAACGATCAGAGATTGTTAATGTTCTTGGGGAAATGCTGAATTTTAATGGCTTTTCCTGTTGCCAAGAAACTTGGCTGTTACAGCTCAAAAACCATGCCATCGCTCATGCATAAATCATAACGTAACAACTTGATAGACGCTGCAGTTGTTGGGACTTTGCACTGGTGAGGACAACTAAGAAATGATAAGCTTTATATTCTATAATTCTATACAGACTGATCCTATTGAAGGATACTCAGAAAATCAGCTCAGAGCAGATGCTTGAAGAATGGGCTAAGCTGGAAAAAATCCATGAGAAGATGGTAACCTGTCTGATCCATGGTTGTAAACATTCCTTTATGTGTTCATCTTAGCAAATTAACAATTTGTGCTGGGTTTTACACTGACTCTACTATCCATGGGAAACGTGACTGAAAGATGGGTAACTTTATCAGCCAGCCATTGCTGTAATATGTTGTGTAACAAAACTCAGTGGCTTATAAACAATAAGCATTTTATTTTTTCTTACTCACTGGTCTTGGACTGGCCAGGACAGCTCTGCTTTATTTGCATGTTGGCTAGTGTAGGTTAGGTTTCGGGCAACTTAATGTGTTACATTCTGGGCCCAAACTGAAGGATTAGAAGCTAGCTGGACCCTGCTCTTCCTATGGTTATCACAGGAGTGCAAGCATGTGATCCAATCCATGGAGGCACCCATAAAGCCTCTGGTCATGTCATTTCCACTCCATTCCATTGGTCAAGTCAATTGCCAACAAAGTGGAGTTTGGAGGGAACTCCCTCCACTGCTGCATTGTCCTGGGTGGGGGCAGTGCCAAGATGCAAGGGGGTAGGCTGTAGATGTATAATCCTATTGCAGGAGGGTAAAGAGTTGGAACAAATAGTCCAATCCTCCAGAGTGTGTGTGTGTGTGTGTGTGTGTGTGTGTGTGCGTGTCTGTCTGTTTGGCGTATTTTTATAAAAGCTGGCCTAGATAACTGCTTTTTAAAAAATGTTTATTTATTTTTGAGAGCAAGAGAGACAGACAGAGCATGAGTGGGGCAGGGGCACAGAGAGAGACAGAGACACAGAGACGCAGGCTCCAGGCTCTGAGCTGGCAGCACAGAGCCCAATGCAGGGCTCGAACTCACAAACCATGAGATCATGACCTAAACTGAAGTCGGACCCTTAACCGACAGAGTCACCCAGGAGCCCCTAGATAACTGCTTTTTTAACGCAAAGATAGCATTTTAGGCTAAATCCTGACAGTATTATATTAAGTGAGCCCTTAAACACTAAAGAATTGACAATGGTGAGAAAGTCATTAATCCTAAACCCAAGAAATTTAAAATGCTCCCAGCTCTGTGTGAAGCTCTCATAATGTACAGAGGTGATGGGGATGCCTCAGGCCTCAAAACTCGGCAGGCTTAGCAGAGAAGTCACACTGTCATTCCGGCTGGTCCAGGGCAGGGCAATTGCACTCAAGCTTCTTAACACTGCCAGCAGCTCAAAAGAGATGTGCTGATTGCCAGCAAAAGTGCCATTAAAAAATGGAAGTGAAATATGAAACAAGGGTAAGTTGGGATAAAATGTCGAAGTGTGTTTATGGAAAGACCTATCCATTTCTGAGTGATGTAATGGAAAACCCATCTTTGGTCTACCCAAGTCAAGGACATTTTATAAACTGAATAATGTTTGTCACAGCTTGTGACAAACTCTAAAGCCACTAACCAAAATCTCCTGCCTCTGGGAAAAGAGTAGCTGGAATTACTGGATAAGTAAAATTATGGCTTAAAGCTCTAGGGAGAAGCAATGCCTCAGAAATATTTGAGACTGCGTAGATGTGTGTGTGTGTGTGTGTGTGTGTGTGTGTGTGAATTAATTGATGCATACATATAAACGCACATACTGTATGTTGATTTTGCCAACCCATTCTTACCAAAGCAAGGACTAGATATCTCAGTATCTTTGCTGTTTACTCTATTATATTAAGACTTGTTGTAGTCAGCTTGTCTGATTAAAATTAAACTTTCTTCAGTTCAAAGTTGCCCAGCCTCAAAGATCCTCCTACAGTTATAACCTTGATGTAAGAAAATACATTTTAAGGCTTGCACTGGTCGAACTGAAAGCAGGGTGTTCTAAGGTAAAGGCAAATGTCTCCAAAGGCACCCAATTCAATTCAATGTACTTCACACCTTATATAAAAATGCATTTAAGTGTATCAGAACGCATGATAGGCTTAAACATAAAGCTATTGATGTGAAACTATAAAACTTGTCAGAAAAAAATAGGAGAAAAGTCTTCACGACCATGAATTAGAGAGAGTTCTTGGCTATAACACCAAAAGCATGAGACATAAAAGAAAAACATGATAAATTTGACTTCATTAACATCTCGAAAACTTTTGCCATGTGAAAGACCACTGTTCAGAGAATGAGAAGATAAGTTACAGGGGCACCTGGGTGGCTCAGTCAGTTGAGCGGCCAACTTCAGCTCAAGTCCTGATCTCACAGTTCACGAGTTCTAGCCCTGCATCAGGCTCTGTGCTGACAGCTTGGAGCCTGGAGCCTGCTTCAGATTCTGTGTCTTCCTCTCTCTCTGCCCCTCCCCTGCCCACATCCTGTCTCTCTCTCTCAAAAACAAATAAATAAATAAGATTAAAAAAATAAAAATAAATTTTAAAAATTCAGTTCAAGAAACATTTAATGTTTGAGTATTACGTGCAAGTGACTCTGCTAAGGTAGTATAGGATCCGAGAGAGAGAGTCTGAGCTCCTGTCCTGGAGGGAACTTAAATATTGAATAGCAAGAACTTCAGGCTAGGGTAGAGAACGACACATTGTCACTAAGAACTGTGCTGGAGAGAGGGCCATATAAAGAGCTTCAAGAGAAGTACACACTTCTCTTGTGGGACAAGGTGCTTCAACGCAGGAAAGTGGAGATAGCACTTTGTAGACATGGTGAGAAATGAAAACTTAGGGAAATTAAGATGGACCTTAGAATACAAGCACCTTTTAGCAGACAGGGGTCAGAGATGGGTTAGAAGAGAGGTCAGGTCAGAAGGAAGCACAAAAGCATGGGTGTAGGTAGGTAAGCAGGCTGTGTGGAGGGAACAGTGAATGACTCAGCGTGGAGAAAAAGTGGCAAGTGTTGGAGCTAATTTATGGGATGTCTTGAATGGCTTGGTAACATGTTCTTAATTCAATAGACGGAAAACCATCGAAACCTTTTTAGAGGGCTTGACTTCAGCATAAAATTTCCTCAGATTGTTTGACCATGGGGCACTTAAAATGTATACTGTATAGATGGAATACCAGCCTGGTGCTTGGAAGGGAAAGGTTAGCTTTTTGTTAAAAGACACTTGATTTAGCAACTGATCCATAGAAAAAATGTGTAGCACAGATGTTTAGCATACAAAACCATTGAATATTAGCCTAAGTGTATATTGACTTATAAAACAGGTGCAGACAAAGACCAGAGATTATCAAGCAGGTGAGTAATACCAAGGGTATGATTGGTTGGTAAAGGTGACCTATAAGCATCTATTTAAAGATTGGACATCATGTGTTCCTATATAAGATGAATCTCATGTGGTCTCCTGTGACTCTGTAAGATACTGTATATACAGTAATACCTTGGTTTGTGAACATAATTCATTCTGGAAACATGATTGTAATCCAAAGCACTTGTGTGTATATCAAAGTTAATTTCCCCACAAGAAATAATGGAAACTCAAATCATTCATTCCACCACCCAAAAATATTCATATAAAAATGATTACAATACTGTAATATAATACAACATAGTAAAGGAAATACAAAATATAATGAAAAATAAACAAATTAACCTGCACTTACCTTTGAAAACCTTTGAGGGAGACAAAAGAGAGAAGGGTTATTGTGCAGGATGACTTTCATTATCACTAACAGAATCACTGCTATCTGTTGGCTCAGTGGAATCTTTCTCTGCTCGGGGGTCATTGTATATGCTTGCACGGATGTTGACTATAGTACAGTGTTGATAAACTCTTGTCATATAGTGTATTTAATGTCACTGGTGATCAGGCAGCAGAGGAAGGGTCTATATCTGTAGGCAGCCTGATCTGGAATGAAACAAAGCATTCCTAAGCTTACTCTTGTATGGAAGAGCAAAGGACTGTCCATAGGTGCTTTGAAGAGACGAAACATACACTAGTGCCAGTTGTGGGCACCTTCCAAATATTCTGGAAAATCACTGATTTCTGCCAAACACCATGGCCTGAGACTGAGCATCATCAGAGCATGGGAGACGATCACCCACAATCCCACAACGAGAGAGAGAGAGAGAGAGAGAGAGAGAGAGAGAACCATTGGCTCAGTTGTGATTATGTGACGTTCGGCGTCACGTACTACTCATATTGCAAGACATCTCTCGTTTATCAAGTAAGAATTTATTAGAAATGTTTGCTCGCCTTGTGGAACACTCGCAGAACAAGTTACTTGCAATCCAAGGGTATACTGTGCTTTTAGAAGTAGATCCCATTACTTGGTGGTAGGTAATTATGTGAGATTTAGAACTGTACGGACGTGTTTGGTAATTTTCTAATATGCATTTTAAAAAATGAAATTTAGAAGAAAAACATTAATAGCGGAGCAGCCCCGCCGAATAGGAACAAGAGCTGCAGGATAAATACTCCAGCTACCTCACCCCTCAGGGGAACAAGCCTGCCTTGTGTTTTGCACGGCCTTTCAGAAGGTCCTGGGTGACATTGTGCCCTAGTGGTGACAATCCACCCATAAATGCACTTGCCATTGGTATTCCTCCCTTCTCAAATGAACCTCTTACACTCAAATCCTCGTCTCACAGTCTGAGAGGTGAAGGCAGGTCTAAGACCATGTTGATTCCTTTCCCCTGCCAAGGCATCTTTTCATCAATTCTATAAATACATCACTTTTTATCAGCTATGGATTTATTAAGCACTTGCTATGTACATAGACTGACAATCGGATGGTGAGTAAGTAGAATCCGTTGTAAGCAACAATGATAAAGTGGTGTATGTATACAATAGGGGTGGGCATGGTGCTAAGGAACGTGGAGCTAGAGCTCTGGATGTAGTCTGAGAAGATCAGGAGAGGCTTCTCAGAGAAAGAGATTTCCCCTGGGGCCTGAACAATGAGCAAGGACTGGGGAGAGAGGATGGAGTAAAGTGCAACAGGCTGTATAATTTAGGAAACATTCTTTTAGTGTTTGGGGGAATAAAAATCATGGAAGAGGAGGAAGAACAGTTGATTGCTGTACCAAAGACTGCTTTGTCAAACTCGGGGGAAAAAGCCTTTTATAATGTGAAACAAAAGAAGGTGAGTAACATTTTAATTGGTCGGTTGTAAATGGTGCATTCTTTTTAAGTGAAAAACAAGTTCATTCTTAGATTCATTAAATGGGTCCCAGACATCCTGGATGCAACTCACTAACTTAACAATGGGCCCCTTTGCCTCTATACTTATTCTGTTTCTGTTATCTTCCACTGATACAAATGTTAAGGTGGGGCTCACTCTATCATCCTGGGAAATTTGTAGCCATCTTTTCCTGCCTAAAGAAAGAGAGTTCAAAAATTGAAACAATGATGCTGTATTTGTTTCCAACTCTTTCTCTTGTTCCTGTCTACTCAGTCGTAAATGATCTTTGTTCTCTTGGGCCAGAGGAGAAAAGAATTTTCACCATGGAAATAAGAACCTCACATACTTCATTGATTTCTCGCAATGAGTTATGAACCCACTCAGTCATTCACCAGACATGTAGAAATCTCTGGTATGAGCCCCCAAACCTTGTTAGCCCCTGGGAATACAGAGAGATAAACAGGAAAGAGCCAAAGACCTTAAATAAGTGACGGCCTGGTGGGGAGACAGATTCATACAGGAAACACTAACAGGACAGTAAGTGCTATTACAAACGAACATGTAAGATGTAGTTGCAGAGAGGAATCGCTAACTCTGACTAGGGGACATGGGGTTTACGGTCTTTTCAGAACAAGTGACGTTTGATTTGGATCTTGAAAGGTGGGTTGAATTTCCTAATGGACAACGTGGAAAATGGCACTGAACACACAAAGAACAGCATGGACAAAGGCATCGAGACGTACAAATGCATGGCATGTGTAGGAACTGCAGAAAACCAGGGGCTGGAGTACAGGCTCAGGAAAGGTAGGGTGGAGAATGTGATAACGGCTATGAAACTGATGTAAAGACAGTTTGGGACCAGGTTGTGAAGGCTCTTTGGACTAGATTCTATTTGTAATGGGGGATGTTTTGGAGGTTCTCAAACAAGGAGTGACATAAACTGATTTGCACTGCATCAAGTAATCAAGAAACAGGTGAAAAAGATGAGGTAAAGGGAAGGACCAGCTAAGAGGAAAGGAAAACAGTCAGGAGATGTTTGTTAGTGCTGGCAGACATGAAAAGCCAGACTCTGGCAATAAGCACTGGGCATACAGTTGATGGGGAAGAGACAAAAACTATTTGGGAGACGAGATCCTCGGGACTTGGAAACTGAACACCGCTATCTAAGGGGCAGGAGGTAGCAAGGGGGCAGCTGTGAGGTCAAGCCTGGACGACTGGGTCGATCATGATGTTATTCCAGGGCATCCAGACAGAAGGTATCACTCTGGAGGTGCAAAGCTTAGACAGGTTCCATGGAGTGTGGGAGACAAAAGCCGGACTGCGGGAGGTTGAGAAGGGAACAGAAGTCGAGGAAGAGTCTGGTTGCTGAGTAGCCGGATTCAGGTTGGCTACGATGTGGTTGGATTTTGCGGCAATAATAATGAGTTAGATAAGGGGACTCCGCTACGTGAGCCATTTTCTTTTATGTCTTAAGTTATGCTATTTGTTGGTAAGCGTTTCCTGTAATTGTGAAATATGCAGGGAAACACATTAAACACCCAGAGAAGATAGGACAGGGTGGGTAATTTACTTAGAAGAGAGGCACTCCGGATCTATTTTTAACTCAGCCCCTCCCTTGCTTCATTGGGATGTTGGTGAAACATTCAGGTTGTTTATGAGGAGCCTGTGTATAAATACACAAAGAGTCATATTTTCCATTCAAAACTGGAGGCCTTACCAGCCTTCCCTCTTTGCCATGGCACTGTCATTTGATTCATATGCTACACTCTGTAATCCGGCGAGAGCCTGGGCTGTAATTCCATATGGCTGGCCACCAGCTTCCAGCCATAAATGACTTTGATGTTGCTATTCACGAGGAGGCCCAGGAGGGCTGCAGGAAGAGGTTCAGACAAAGCAAGAAAGAAGGAGCCCCTGCCTCTCAGCCAAAGATGGGATGAACCCAAAGGAGAGAGAACCCCGTGTGGCGTGCCAAATCTGCATCCACCCTCTGATAGGAAAATGGGAGGTAGCGCGAGTTTACCGAAACCATTGGTTCCCACTGTGATCCTGTAAACCCAAACGCTGGTAAAGTTGTATGAATTCCACTCTGCTATGTGTGCAAAGATGGTGATGTTAATGAAATTATGCTTTAAATTAGCTGAACGTGTTCTCAAAAGAAAATTCTTTGCTGAAATTATACATTACAGATTTTGTGGTACCCTTGCTTTGCAATTTAACAGAATGTTGTTATTATTTAGCATTTAATGAGTACCAGAAAATGCTCTGTGTATTCTCCACTCAATTCAGAAACAATGGAATAAGTGTGGTTTTTTTTTTTGTTAACTGACAGGAATAAGGGGCTCCCTCTGGTACTGAGCACTCATAAAACTGATGAAAAGGGACTCAGATGAGAAGGGATTCCCAAGGAAGTCATCGTCCTCATTTTTTAAAATCCTCGATCAGGTGGGCGCCTGGATGGCTCAGTCAGTTGAACGTCTGGCTGTTGATTTCGGCTTAGGTAGTGATCTTGCAGTTTGGGGATTGAGTCCCACATGGGGCTCCACGCTGACAGCATGGAGCCTGGTTGGGATTCTCTCTCTCCCGCTCTTTCTCTCCGCCCTTCCCCTGCTCATATGCTCTCTCCTTCTCTCTTTCTCTCAAAATAAATAAACATGAAAAAAAAAATCCTCAATCAGGGACATTTAGGAGTCCTGCCTGATGTCCTATTGACTATCCCCATATTCTTACTGTGGATCAGAACAGCTTTCATGAGAGTGCAGAGACAGTTTACATCAGTTGATTTTTATTCTACTAATATTGCTATTTGCCAATAAGCAGCAGAGTTCTGGTTACAGGTCTTGCTTCTTGGAGTAAACCAACTGGAGAAGACTGCAATCAAATGCTTTCTGTCCTATTAGTGAGGGGTCTATCACCCCTGTCTGAACACACTTGTTCACCTGATAATAAGGTGGGGGGCGGGAGTGTCATGTTATAGCAATGAAAGATTTTAGAACAAACTATCATAAATCCTCCAAAGCCAAGGATAAAATAGGGGAGGGGAAATATACTGCAATTAGGTAATTTTATGTACATATTCTATAATATCAAAATTACCAGCCCATAAAATTTAACTGGTCCCGTCAGACTTACAAAGAAAAAATATGCATTTTATAGTTGTAGCCCCAACAGCTAAAGAGGTAACAGAAGACTAGTACTGGAGCACGGTTTCAATATTTCTTTAAAAACATTCAAACAAAACCCAACTAACTTGCCTATAGACTAATTCACTTCAGGCACAGCTTAATTTCTTTCAGACTTGAGGCCTTATAAACCCTGGCTAATTTGTGGGGTACAATTATACATTATTTTGGCAACTACAGAGCTCAAGAATCCTTTAAACAATTTAAAGGCATCTTAAGTCCCGCACTTAAGCAAGTAGATAAGGCGTAAATAATAATACTGAATATATATCCAGTTGTGGGAAAGACATTGTAACTTAGAGATTTAATCTCAGTACTTATTTACTACCCATTAGGGCCATCTGTTTGAGATTTAGGTAAACCTGTCAGAGGCATTGGCCTGGGAGTTACTGAAGTCGGCTTTACCAGGAACAGAAACAGAGGTTGTAAACCGGGGCTCACAAGTGTGCTTTATATAGGCAGCCTTGTGCTTTAACTGTTTCGAATGTGAATGCTTTTAGTTAAGGACACGCAGTCTCCAGTTCACAGTGTGACAACTCCGTATTGTCATAGACCTGGTGTAAGTTTGACACACTTACACCATAAGTCTGGCCCCAGGAAATACTTGAGTTTGTAATCTTCAGTATGTCTTGTATACATATGCATGCCATAGTTTCTGCCTCTGAGGAGGTGTTTAGAGGCAAAAGAATACAGTCCAGAGAGCAGAACCCTTTGGATACGGAGTATCTCTTATTCACCAGACAGCAGGGTAACATTTTTACATGCATGTCTGCAGATAACCTGCATGCAAACATTATGAGGTAGCTGCTGCCTATTATCCTTCCCATGACTTGCCCAAGGTCACACCTTCAGGTGTGATACAAACAGGATTTGAAACCACATTTCCACCCCCTGAATGCCTTTGATCATATAACCTGGGGCTTAAGACAGGAAGTATAAAGTTCCCATATCCAGGCCCCACAGATTTCCCTCCTAACCTCACACCACACCTGCATGTCAAAGGCCTGCATGGTTAGGCAGCCTGGACCTCATGATGGTCTTTTGCGAAGACCCGTGGTCTTTTGCCTTCCCCATTGCATTCTCTTGATATAATGACGATTGTTTGAGACACACATACATTCTCTTTTCTCTTTCCTGTACCTTCAGCCTCCCCTTAGATATGAACAAAAGACCCTTCCTTACCCTGGGCTCCTCAAGCTTTTACCCTGCATTTTGCTTCTTTGCACCTCTACTAACCCACCACTTCCTCCTTCTCCAATGGTCCCTTTCCCTTGGCTTCTATGACAACGGCATTCTCCTTCCTCCCTCCAACCTCTCCAGCTGTTCCTCTTTTTGTCCCTTTTGCTGCTTCTCCTCCACCTCCAAACATCAGCACTAGGACTGAGGGCTCATTCCTCATCAGGGACTTGATCACTTTTTGGGGAGAAAAACTCTCTGATGACTCCCAAATCCGCATTTTCAGCCAGAGCTTTCTCCTAAGCTTTATCCAACTACCCACCGAAGACCCATAGGCACGTGACATCTAACGTGTCCCCAGCTCCTTGTTTCTCACCGCTCCACTCTTGGTATAATATTTACCTATCTGAGTAAATATCTCCACCGTATGCCCAACTGCCCAATCTTCCCCCCGCCCAGCTTTAATTGAAAAATAAAATTGTATATATTTAAAGTGTACAGTGAGATGACCTAATATACACATACATTGTGAAATATTTACCACAGTCAGGCTAATTAACACATGCATTACCTCACGTAGTTACCTTTTACATTTTTTTGTGGTGAGAACACTTAAGATTGACTCTCCTGGCAGCTGTCAAATACAATACAGTATTATTAACTATAGTCTGCATGCTGTACTTTAGGTCCTCAGAACGTATTGTCTCATAACTGAACATTTGCACACTTTCATGAACATTTCCCCATTTTGCTCCACTCCCCAGTCCCTGGCAACCACCACTTCAGTCTTTCTATAAGCTTGATTTTTTTTCTCCCTTGATTCTACCCATGAGTGAGATCCACAGCATTTTTCTTCTAACTTATGTCACTTAACATAATGGCCTTAAGGTACATCTATATTGTCACAAATGGCAAGATTTTCTTCTTTTTATGGCTGAATACTAGTGTGTGTGTGTGTGTGTGTGTGTGTGTGTGTGTGTGAGTGTGTGTGTGTGTGTGTGTGTATGGGAGTATATATATATATATATATGGGAATATATATATATATGGGAATATATATATGGGAATATATATATACATATTCCACATTTTCTTTATCCATTCATCCATAGACATGTTGTCTCACTTCTGAGGGAGAAGAGATTAGTATCTTGAAGAGATTTCTGCACTCCCACATTCACTACACCATTATTCACAATAGCCAAGGAACGGATATTGCCCTATATATATATATATATATTTTTTTTTTTTTAATTAATATCTACTTATTTATTTTTGAGAGGGAGAGAGAGGGACACAGTGAGAGCAGGGGAGGGTCAGAGAGAGAGGGAGAGACAGAATCCAAAGCAGGCTCCAGGCTCTGAACCATCAGCACAGAGCCTGATGTGGGGCTCAAACTCATGGACCGCAAGACCATGACCTGAGCTAAAGTCGGCTGCTTAACCGACTGAGCCACCCAGGCACCCCTGGATATTGGCTGACCTTAAATCATCTCTTCCTCACCACCCAGGGCCAGGTGAAAAAGCCCTTAAAGTCTGTTTCATAAGTGCCTGGTTCTCCCCCCTTCTTCATACTTGCTGCTGTAACATCTGTTCATACCCCAACCTCTTTTTTTCTTTTGACCTTTCTTAGAATAGTATAATGTGCATACAGTGTAATTCACACTTGTAAGCATGCAGATAGTTCAATGGGTTTTGACAAATGCATATAGTCACATAGCCACAACTACAATGTAGATGTGAAACAGCCCTATCACATCCTCAAACTCTCCCATGCCCATTTGCGGTCAGCTCTTTCCCTATCCTCAGCCCTGGCAACCACTGATCTGTTTTTCTCTCTGTATAGTTTCGTCTTTTCTAGAATGTCATAGAAATGGAATTACACTGTGTGTAACTTTGAGTCTGGCATCTTTCAAATAATAAATTTGAGATTCAACTATATTCTTGCAGGCATCAGCTGTCTATTCCTTTTTATCGTGTATATGATAAACTGTTGTTTATCTGTCCTGTTGAAGAACACTTACCTTGTTTCTAGTTTAGGGGCAAGTGTGAATAAACCCACAACAGTCGTTCATGTGTACCTCTTTGGGGGAACATTAGTTTTCATTGCACTGGGTACATGGAGGAGTGGGATTGCTGGGTGATATGGTAAGTGTGTGTATAACTTTATATAATAAGCAATGATGACACTGGTTTTCAAAGTGACTGGTCCATCTCTGCGCATGTTTGAGAGTTCAAAATGCTCTCTATCTGTGCCAGCTTTTGGTATTGCCAGTCTCATTTTCTTATTTTTAGCCATTCTAAGAGGTGTGTAGTAGTATCTCATTGTGGTTTTAATTTGCATTTTGTTAATGATTGTGTTAAAAATTATGTTAACATTTTATGTTAATTTTTTTAAATGTTTATTTATTTTTGAGAGAGAGAGAGAGAGACAGAGAGAGAGAGAGAGAGAGAGCGGGGGAGGGTCTGAGAGAGAAGAGACACAAAATCAGAAGTAGGCTCCAGGCTCCAGCTATCAGCACAGAGCCCGACGTGAGGCTCGACCACACGAACCCGTGAGATCATGACCTGAGCTGATGTCGGACACTTAACTAACTGAGCCACCCAGGCGCCCTATGTTAACATCTTATGTTAAACGTGCTTATTTGCCATCCATATAGTGGGACGTGTGTTCAAATCTTTGATCCCCCTCTTTAAAAAAATAGAGTTATTTTCCTATTTTTTATTGGGTTTTAAGAGTTTTTAGGTGTTCTAGATACAAGTCCTTTACCAGATACGTGTTTTTGCAAAACTGTTCTCACAGTTTGCGGCTTGTCTTTTTATTCTCTAGGAGTTTCTTTTTAAAAACTTTGTGTTTTGAGATAATTGTAGATTCACACGCAGTTATAAGAAATAATATGGAGAGTTTTGCTTTCCCTTCCCCCAGTGTTCCCCAAAGGTAACATGTTGTGCAACTATAGTGCAACATCACAACCAAGGAATGGACATTGATACAATCTATCCATCTTATTTACTCTTATTCAACTTCCACCAGCTTTATATGCATTCATTTGTGTGTGTGTGTGTGTGTGTGTGTGTGCGCATGTGTTTTGTTCTATGCAATTCTATCACATGTGTAGATTTCTGTGACCACTGCCACAGTCAAGATACAAACAGTCCATCATCACCAGGATCCTTTTATAGCCATAGCCACCTCACCCCCTCCCTTCCTCCCTAACCCCTGGAAACCACTAATCTCCTCTTCATCTCTATAATTTTGTCATTTCAAGAATGTTATATAAATGGAATCATACAGTATTTGATTTTGAGTCTGGCTTCTTTCACTTAGCACAATTCCCTGGAAATTCATCCAAGTTGTTATATGTACTAGTAATCCTTTTCATTTTTATTGCTGAATACTATTCCACAGTTTTTTTTTTTTAATCCATTCAGCAGTTCAAGGACATCTGGGTTATTTTCAGCTTGAAGCTATTACAAACAAAGCTGCTATGTACATTTAAGTACAGATTTTTTTGTGTGTGTGAGCACAAGTTTTCATTTCTCTGGGATAAATGCCCATGAGCATAATTGCTGGATCTTATAGTAGTTGCATCGTTAGTTTTGTAAAAAAAAAACCTGCCAAACTGTTTTCTAGAATACCACTATCCATGATACGTTTCACATTATATATTCTCACTAGTAATATATGAGTGATTCAGTTTCTCTGTACCCCAGTCAGCACCTGGTTTTGTTGCTATTTTTTTATTTTAGCCATTCTGATAGACGTGTGGTGACATCCCATTGTGGTTTTAATGTGTATTTTCCTGGTGGATAATGATGTTGAACATCTTTTCATGTGCTAACAGTGTCTTCTGAGGTACTCATCCTTCCTTATGTATGTGTGTATTTTCCATATTTATTGAGATATAATTGATATATGAGTTTAAGGTGTACAATTGATAATTTGATCCACGTATATGAAGACCGTTCTCAACTAATGATTGGGTTATGTCTCAATAAACCTATCTTGAGTTGAAAATATCACATTGAAAATGCAGTCAATACACTTAACCTACCAATCAACCACAGGTTAGCCTAGCCTATCTTAAATGTGCTCAGAACACTTACATTGTATGCGTAGAGTTGGGAAAAATCACCTAACACAAAGCCTATTTTATAATAAAGTACTGACCAACTCATGTAACTTATTGAATACTGTACTGAAAGTGAAAAATAAAATGGTTGTCTGGGTGAGTGTGTAGATTATTTAACCTTGTGATCACATGGATGATTGGGAGCTGTGGTTCCCTGCTACTGCCCAGCATTATAAGATAGTATGATATTGCATATTGTCAGCCTGGGAAAAGATCAACATTCAGAATTCTAAGTACAGTTTTCTACTGAATGCATATTGCTTTTGCACCACCATAAAGTTGAAAAATTATTGGTCAAACCATCATAAGTCAGGGACCATCTGTATTATGAAGTGGTTATCACAATAAGGTTAGTTAACACCTCCATCCCTTTACATAATTGCCATTTATTTTTCTGGTGAGAATAGTTAAGATTTACTGTCTATGTAATTTTCAAGTGTATAATACAATATTGTTAACTATAGTCACTGTGCTGTACATTAGATTCCCGGAACTTATTTGTCTTATGACTGGAAGTTTGTGCCCTCTGACCACTATCTCCTCATTATCCCTACCCCCAGCCTCTGGAAACCTATTCTAGTCTCTGTTTCTGTGAGTTCAGTTCGTTTAGATTTTACAGATAAGTGAGATCATACACTATTTGCCTTTCTCCCTTTTAAGTTATTTCACTTAGCACAATGCCCTCCAGTTTCCTCTGTGTAGTTGCAAATGGTAGGATTTCTTTGTTACTTTTTTATGGCAGAAAAATATTCTATTGTATATGTACATATTCCATTACATGTAGAAGATAAATAATATATAAAAATCATATATGCACGTCACATTTTCTTTATCCATTCATCCACTGATGAATACATAAGTTGTTTCCATGTCTTGGCTAATGCTGCAGAGAATGTGGGAGTGCAATGATCTCTTTGGCAACCAGATTTCAAATCTTTCGGATATATTTCCAGAGGAGGAGTTGCTGGATCATATGGCAGTTCTATTTTTAATTTTTTGAGAAACCTCCATCCTGTTTTCCATAGTGGCTGCACAAATTTACATTCCCACTAACAGTGCACATGGAAGCCCATCCATTTTTGACAGGGCCATTGCATAGGAAATAGTCCCTCTCTCTTCCAGGCTTGGCCTCTTCCCAAACAGAGATAGAAGAGGTGCCTTCCACAGAATCCCATGCCCAACCCCGGGTAACTTGTAACTTCCTGCTGAAAAGCTGCCTCCTTCATCAGACCCTCATCTCTAAGTGGGCAGAGGCAGTTTTGCTCAGCTCAGAATCATCCCCAGCCAACACATTGCTTGTCACAGATCAAGTGACATTTCTTCAATGAATGAATAATAAAAAACAGAATGACTTCAGTGTTAAAAAGAGGTGTTGGCACAGAGAAAGAATGGATTAAGGAACCGGGCGAGGCATGGTGGTTGTCACCCCATTAACCACTCTGTAGGCCAGCTGTGGAGCTAAACCTGGTGCCCAGAACTTGACCCGGCGCGTGCGCAGCGCTCTCCGCTCGGCCCCGCCCCAACCCCGCCCCTCAGTACTTCTCTACAGGCCCCTCTACGGTCAGCAACCAATTAGGGAGGGGAGGCGGTCCCGGTTGGCGCGGTGCTCCTTGGGTAGTGTCCATAGTTACTGTTGCTAAGGCTCCCGCTCGCCGGAAGTGGTGGGATTCAGAAGTTTTGGGAACCTGAGCCTGAGAGAGGTCAAGGGTCAGTGCAGAGCCCGGAGGAGATGGTGAAGCAGACCATCCAGATTTTCGCGAGGGTGAAGCCTACTGTCCGGAAGCAGCAACAAGGGGTACGGGCAGCGAGGGCGCCGGCGCGGCGGGGCCTCCCAGGCAGGGGAGGGACGGCACGCGGGGCGCTAGGCTGGGGCGGGGGGTCGGCTCAAGAGTCCTGCACACTCTGCCGAGGCGCCCGGGCCGCCAAGCAGACACCAGTGTCCCGCTGTCAGGGTAGACACCCAGGTCACTCTCGCCCAGCAGAGCACCCCCCTCCCCCCCCCACCTCGGGCGCGGACGCCGTGCACAGACCCCCCTACGGGCCCCTGGGCATCTATATTCACGCAGGGCCAACGAATGCGTTTGCGCGTTCGTGCGCGCACACAGGGACCGTGCCTCAACTCGGCGGTCTTATCTTACCTTTCCTGGGAGCGGTGGCAGCTCTGTATACTCTACGCAAAGATGCGCCCAAACGTATGTTTCTCACCGGGGCAGAACGTGTCAGCAAGAGATGCGTGTCCATACATGTCTGAGATGTTACAGATAATGTAGGTAGGTACACACCAAAAACATATCTCTGTGGCCCTGCGCACAGTGGACCCTTAGGAATTTGTTGCCTAACTACATTGCATTGTGCAACACAAACATGAACCTGTGACGTATACTTATTGCAGATGTAGATATTTTTGCATCCCTAAACAAAGAATACACATACACTCTTCATTCTGAAAACGTTAACTGAGCATTTACTAGGTGCTTCCTCTAGTGTGCTAAACTCAGAGGTATGGAGAAGGTTAAGTCATTGCCCTTGCCATGAGCAGGGATGTTTGGTGTGCTTCTTAAATGCTTCAAAACCCGGTTTTTTTCTCCCGAGAAAGAGCATGGTGGTTCTCACCACTCAGGTGTTTTGTCTACGTTATCTCAGATTCTCAGGAGAATCCTGCAAGGTTGATGTCATTTTCCTCATTTTGTAGATGAGGAAACAGAGTCTCAGGTAGATTAAATAATGTGGCCAAGCCATCCACTCAATGAGAGGCAGAACCCTGATTTTAATTAAGGACTTTTTATTCTAAAGTTCTTAGCTCTTCAGACAAAACTTTTTTGCCTCCCAAAGTGGACTAGGTAAGGACAATCTGGGTCTTACTCATGAGTGCCTGGAATGGGTATATTATTAATAATATTTTATATCTACCCATATGTACAATGTGTATATGTGTAACAGTATATCATAATGTAGCATTTGCCTTGTGAAATTTATGTATTTAAAGCAAGAAATAGACATCTTTGTCATCATCGTCACGAACAGTTTTTTTACTCACAGAATACTTTAAGATGCATGAGAAAAGTCCAAAGAAAATACGTGGCTTTTTTTTTAAAGGAATAAAACAGGGTAGAAAGAAACCATGGATATCTTCCCATTTTCTCTTCTATTATATTCACTTACAAAAAGGTTTTTAAAAGTGCATCATCCATACCAAGTGTTTTATATGTAAAGTCCCTATGTACTTCTTCAGACTCTTAGCCAAAAATGTGGGGCTTGTCTACATAGATTCAGCAGTGGGAAGCAGGTGCTTCAAGATTGGGGGGAGGGGTGGGAGTGAAGGTGGGGAGGGGGTTGATAGAGAATCTTGGAGGTAACTTTCAACTTTCTCTTTTTTTAAAGTTCAGTGTTTGGGTATTTTACTGTGCCTTCTTTTGCATTTTTTAAAAATGTTTATTTATTTATTTTGAGAGACAGAGACAGAGCATGAGCAGGGGAGGAGCAGAGAGAGAGAGACACAGAATCCGAAACAGGCTCCAGGCTCGACCTGTCAGCACAGAGCCCCACGCGGGGCTTGAATTCACAAACCGTGAGATCATGACCTGAGCCGAAGCCGGACGCTCAACCGACTGAGCCACCCAGGCGCCCCTCTTTTGCATTTTTTTAAGTTTATTTATTTATTTTGAGAGAGACAGCGTGAGTGGGGGAGGGGCAGGGGGAGAGGGAGAGGGAGAATCCCAAGCAGGCTCTGTGCTGTCAGCCCGGAGCCCGATGCAGGGTTCACACTCAGGAAACTGTGAGATCATGACCTGAGCTGAAACCAAGGATGCCTAACTGACTGAGCCACCCAGGTGCCCCTTCTGCATTTCTTTGGTGAGGTCCTGTGGAGTGGATTGCTCAATACTCCAGGGAGTATTTGTGGGTCTCGTACTGTATTTTTATAATGGCATATTCTTACCAAGTTGCAACATTATGCCACATACACAAAAATAAGAGAACACAGATGAATGCATTTTGAGTTAGTGTATCCCTGCTTTCCCTTAGACATCCCACTTTTTAGCACCCCTTTTGCTCCTGAGAGATGTATGGTTATGCAGCCTGTAACATTCACCCAAGAGAAATTCAAAGGTATTTTTCTTTCTTTCCTCTTCATTTTGGGCTCCATGACTTCATTAGTCTTTTTCCTTCAGGCACTATAAAGTAAATGGTAATAATTTATGGAATGGTAACTTAGAAGCTACATTAGACAAACGTCTGATAATTTTAGCAATGGCCATGCTTTTAATTTGTATAGTGCTTTTAATACATTTAAAAACATGGTTACATTTGTCCTTGCATTTCTTCTAATTGTCTTCTAGGTATAAAAATCCCACTGTGTCTCAAATTTAAGTATCGTTATGACTAAATGTAGAAAGTCCCTTTCTGGCCGAAAGGGACTTTTCTTTAATGCCTCAAAGAATGGCTTAATCAGAGAGGTAGAGGGTCACTCTTCTTATTGTAGTCGATGGTCCTTTCTGTCTTGTGAGCACTGAGTGTTACAGAATTTTTGAAAATGTGTGACTCACATTATAAGGAGTGCCTCACTCTTGTATGTTTCATGTCTTACACACCCCTTTCACTCACCTGTGTAGCCATTAACTTTTTTTTTCTTTAAGTGTAGTGCCCCACAGGATATAATTTTTAAGTGTCTCTTGAGAAAATCTAGCCATGGAAAGTCTCAGACCTGATGCCATTACTTTCTACAAATAATTTTATTTTACAGGATGACTTTTCTGCATGAATTCTTCACGTTTTAAGTGAGAGGGTTCAATAAAAATCTGCTTAGGAACATTATTTAGACTTTTGGGAGATTCAGGCAGGCTTTTACTTGTTTAAGAATATGACTTTCCCCCCATAATCAAGCATCTAAATGAGTCTTAAACAGGAAATATTGCCTGTCAGAAAGAATTTTATTTCCTGGTGAAAGACAAGAAGTCTTTTTTCAAAAAAAAAAACGCTAAATCTAATGACTAACATTTTTTATGGTGCATTACAAAATGCTTCCATTTCCATGACATCATTTATCCCCACAGCAATCTTGTAAGGGAGGCAATTCTGTTTTCCTCATTTTATGAATAAAGGAACTGAGATTCAGAACGTGGTGGCTGGTCATGCAGCTGGTAAATTGAGCTCAGTGTTGGATGCAAGTCTTTGGGTACCAAATCTTACACTATTCTTTATTCCACATGACTTCTTTATAGGCTTGAGTCTTGATTTTCCTGGCCAGTAAATAAAGGAGTAGGTAACCAAGAAGAGAATCAGAGCATTTACGGTTGTAAGGGGGTTGGTGGAGACCCTTCATTTCCATATCACTTTAGAGAGGTTAAGTGATTCCTCCCAGGTCCCTTACTAATTAGTGGCTGAACTGGGAGGAGAACCTTGAAGGTGACATCAAAGACATGAATTACATATGTCTTTTGAAACCACATGTCTTTTATCAAATGCCTGAATATGTCTCACGGACACTTGGGCTGCTTTGAATATAACTTGAATTAGAGCATTCTTGTGAGCTCCCTGAGAAGTCCCAGACCCAGTCCTTTGATCTGCCTCGGCCACTTTGTAAATGCTCAGAAATGCTTGTTGGTTGTAGTAAGATGTTAATTTCTGGTACATAATTCCAGAGCAGTACTTAGATTGATGTCCTGCTTTCAGAACTATTAGTTTCTCTATGACAGAGACACTCAAATGCTCAAATTGGAATATTAGATCATTCAAAGGTGAGCTGAGCTTGGGTAGAGCACCAATTTAGGTTTTACCTCTTTTCCAGTTCTATATATTTGTTTGAGTCTGCATACAATTCAGAGGCAAAGTATCCAAATTATGCTATGTTATGGTCTATCTTGAAAGTATAATTTTTGTACAATCACAATGCCTATCATGATAACATGTTCATAGTTCAAGCCTTAATTTTACCGTGATATGTTCATTGATTGTCTTCATGTTTGCAGATTTATTCCATAGATGAAGATGAAAAATTAACACCTAGCTTGGAAATTATCGTACCTCACGATTTGGCAGATGGATTTGTGAATAATAAGCGAGAAAGCTACAAATTTAAGTAAGTTTATCGTTCTCTTTCATTTGTGTTTCACTATGGAACTCTTGTGGTGCATTAATATCCACTGTGAAAGCATTAGTACTATTTCTCAGGGAGAGTGTAGTGTGGTTCTCGATCTCCTCCAGTAGGTAGATTTCAAATTGTCTTTTCATTGCTGTGCCTACAGTTGAAAAGAGGGTGTATTTCTCTATCCAAGATGCTGTCCCAAGATCCCAGCCTTTCTTTGCTGCATCTGCTTATCTAGTGTTGTCCTTTTCCTACGTGGCCTACTACGGTTTGACACTTACAGGAAGCTCAGTGTAGGACTAAACTTTGTTAAAGTCAAGAACTTATGTGCCCTGTGTAGATGAACCTTCTTCACAACATAAATGATATGTGGACCTCATATGCCCGTATGTATGCTCCATATCGGTATTGTCTAAGGTAGTGACCACTAGCCCACGGGTAGCTCTTAAGCACTTGAAATGTAGCTGTTTCCTGAACTGGGATGTGCTCTAAGTGTAAAATAGATCAAGGAGTTTTGAAGGCTTAGCGTGAAAAAAAAAAGAAGAATGTAAAACATCTCAAGAATTTTTTCATATTGATTGCATATTAAAATGATAACACTTTGGGAGGCGCCTGGGTAGCTCAGTCGGTTAAGCGTCAGACTTTGTCTCAGGTCATGATCTCGTGGTTTGTGGGTTCGAGCCCTGCATCAGGCTCTGTGCTGACAGCCCAGAGCCTGGAGCCTACTTCGGATTCTGTGTCTGTCTCTCTCTCTGCCCCTCCCCACTTGTGCTCTGTGTCTCTCTCTCTCATGAAATGAATGAACATTAAAAAAAAATGGTAACGTTTTGGGATATATTGGATTCAAAGCAGATTATTAAAATTAACTTTATGTGTTTCTTTCTTAAGAAAACAGTGGCTACTGGAAAATTTTAAATTACATATATACTCACATTTATGGATTGCATGATATTTCTTTTGGACACTGCTGAACTGTAGGGATCAGGTGCAACGTACCCAACAGCCACCCCTGGATTGTCATCAGTGCCTTTGGTCCAGATTCTCTTTGAGTAGCCAGTCTTTGAATTGGGGTGGGGGGGGGGGAGGGGGTGCGGTTTGGGCTACTTCGTGCTGCCTTTATTCTGTAGTTTCAGATTGTGCTGGTTTCTTTCATGCCTACTTTTGACTTTTAAAGCAGTTTGAGCCCAAGTTAAAGCCATATTTGATCTCTGCCTGAATTTAGGGAGTGGATTTGTGGGTCCTGCTGAAAGAATCCTAATTGCTGTCTTGCATTTCTCTCTAGGCTGCTCTTTTTTTTTTTTAATGTTTATTTATTTATTTTGAGAGACAAAGAGAGTGGGGGGAGGGGCAGAGAGAGAGGGAGAGAGAGAATCCTAAGCAGGCTCAGTGCTGTCAGCGCAGAGCCCAACATGGGGTTTGATCTCATGAACCATGAGATTATGACCTGAGCTGAAACCAAGAGTCAGACGCTTAACCAACTGAGCCCCCCAGGTGCCCCTCTTCCCAGGCTATTTGCACGGGCCCTGTTTTAATAGTTTCTGCTCTTGAGCTTTGCATAAAACCCATCCAGATGTTGTTTACCAATGTTTATGGTTCTCTCTTTCTCTAATTCTTATTTATTCCTCTTTATTTATGCATGTCTCGTGTAAGTTCTCTTTGGTTTTGACAGCCTACCCTTTGTGCCTCATTTATATATTTCTCCTTCCACCTGTACCCCATCTGCTTGTGTCTCCTTGTATCATAAGCAAAGGTGGGATCGCTAGCACGCGGTTGCAGAGTGAGGTGGTCCTCACCCTGTCTTTTTGGCTTCCCATTGCCTTTCGTTGTCTTCTTTAAGGAGTAGGCTTATAAAACATGACTTATTTTTTGTGAAGCAGGCCATTTCCCGCTGATGTAAGCATGCTACCCTACTTGGGCTTTCATGACAGCTGGGCAAAGACCGTCTCTAAAAAGCCACAGTTTGCTGAAACAGTTTATTCAGCATGATTCTATGTGACTGTTAGGAAGCGATTGGCCATGTCTCTATCTATGGGCCCTTTCCAAAGTATTTTTTCTATTATGTAGGTACAAATAGTGCCTTTAAACATGTTCATTGAAAAAGTGTTATTTGCTGGGGCACCAGCTCAGGTCATGATCTCCTGGTTCATGAGTTTGAGCCCTGCATTGGGCTCTGTGTGGGACAGGATGGAGCCTGCTTGGGATTCTCTCTCTCCCTTTCTCTGCCCCTTCCCCACTTGCACACACTCATTTGCACTTTCTCTCAAAATAAATAACAAATAAGCTTTTTAAAAAAGAAAAAGTGGGGCACCTGGGTGGCTCAGTCGGTTAAGCGTCCGACTTCAACTCAGGTCACGATCTCACGGTCTGTGAGTTCGAGCCCCGTGTCGGGCTCTGGGTTGATGGCTCAGAGCCTGGAGCCTGCTTCGGATTCTGTGTCTCCCTCTCTCTCTGACCCTCCCCCGTTCATGCCTGTCTCTCTCTGTCTCAAAAATAAATAAATGTTAAAAAAAATTTAAAAAAAAAGAAAAGAAAAAGTGTTATTTGCTTATTTTTAAAGTTTATTTACTTCAAAGGAGAGAGTGAGAGAGAGCATGAGTGGGGGAGGGGAAGAGAGAGAGATTGAGAGGGAGAGAGAGAGAATCCCAAGCAGGCTCCACAGTGTCAGTGCAGAGCCCAATGTGAGGCTCGAACTCACAACCGTGAGATCATGACCTGAGCTGAAATCAGAGTGAGGTGCTTAACTGACTAAGCCACCCAGATGTCCCTATCTGCTTATTTTTCATCCTCTTATTCATTCTTTCAAAGTCTCTAGATTAAAGATATTGGCTTTAGTATTTTAAATAAAGAGATTAATAAAGTATTTAACTTTAACCCATGTTCGGAGGTAAATATTTCAGCATTTTAAGGGTGTTTTTTCCCTAGAAAATTCATTCATTCAATCAACCAATATTTATTGACCCTCCACTGTATGCCTTATAATGGCTAGGAATACAGCAGGGAGCGCAGCAAAGGCCCTGCTCCCATGGTGCTTACATTTTAGTGCGAGGAGGTGGTTAGGCAGATCAGAAGTGCAGTATATATCAGAAAGTGTAGGGGCGCCTGGGTGGCGCAGTCGGTTAAGCGTCCGACTTCAGCCAGGTCACGATCTCGCGGTCCGCGAGTTCGAGCCCCGCGTCGGGCTCTGTGCTGACGGCTCAGAGCCTGGAGCCTGTTTCCGATTCTGTGTCTCCCTCTCTCTCTGCCCCTCCCCCATTCATGCTCTGTCTCTCTCTGTCCCAAAAATAAATAAAAATGTTGAGAAAAAAAAAAAAAAAGAAAGTGTAAAGTGCCATGGAGAAAATGTATGTCAGGCTGGGGAATAAGGAGTGCTGGGAAGAGGGGCAGCAAAGGGGAGGGATGGTTCCAGTGTTCATAGGGCAGTCAGGGAAGGTGTTATAGGAAGCTGCTAGTTGAGCTTGAAGGAGGGGAGGAAGTCAGACATTCAGCTATCTGAGGGATTGGGATTCCAGGCAAAGGAGATGCGAAGAGTGAAGAGCGAGTCCCTAAGGTGGGGGAGTGCTGGCATGTCTGAGGCAGAGTAAAGGGATCTGTGTGGCTGCAGGAGAGTGAGCAAGGGGAAGAGAGGGGAAGAAGAAGGTTAAAGGGGCAACAGAGTGACCAGATCGTAGGGAGCCCTGTAAGTCACTGTAAGGATTCTTTTGGGGGAGAAGTCATCGTAAGCTTTTTCTTCCCAAAACGTTATGCGAAGGTAATGGAGGGTTTTGAGCAGAAGAATGAAATGATTTTACTTACATTTCAGCAGGATCATGTCTCCTGGCATGTGAAAATAGACCGTAAGATTCTACTCAGACAGCTGTTTCAAGAGAGACCAGGCAAGAAACTATGGTAGCTTGGGCTGGAGTAGTAGCAAGTGGAAATGTTGAGAAATAGGTGGATGCTAGATGTATTTTGAAGGTTAGAGCTGACAGAGTTGGCCAATGGGTTGGATATAGAGTGTAATGGAAGGAGAGGGGTCAAGGGTGCCCTAAGGGTTTTGGACTGAATTTTCGAAAGGATGGAGTTGTTGTTTGCTAGGATGAGGAGGGTGAGTAAGAGCAAGTTTGGGACGGGAAGAGATGAGCATGTGCCAGATTTGCCCTGAAATTTACAAAGAGCCTACGCAACTTCCTGGTAAGTGAAAGGACCTCCAAGGAATCAGGACACTTAAGGTTTGTCTCAGGGAGCATTATTGATTAGCTCCAGGGCCATGTGTAAATTGCTTTATCTCCCTGGGCCTCAGGTTCCTCCTCAGTAAAAGATTCCACCCAACTTCTTAAGCTCTATGGTTCTATTTTGTTCTTCCGTGGTTTTCAGAAGCTAGTTGATCATAATGGCTCTTCAAATTACTATGTAACTACATTATATAAAATAAAATATTTTGGGATGATGATATTTGGTCTTTAATTAACATTGTATGATTTATTGAAATGCCTGCCATCTCTTTGCATGGCGGTGGATGTGATTCCTATTAGGGAGGTGGAGTTGGGAATGGCTGATTGATTCCCTCAGGCATCACCAGCCCGGTTAAAGAAGCAAATTGGCCTTATCATCATCATCCTCAAAAGCGCTGTTGAGTCTGTGCTCAGGTGAGCATTTGAACAGCCATGTCCCCGGTGTTAGGTCAGCATTCATATCCGAAGGGGTGCACCTCATGGGTTTTGAGTATTCTGGGCACAGTTGGTAAGTACTACTGTCTAAGATAAAATCTTGCCTGCAAAATGACATGGTAGCCAGAGGGTCTGACAGTCTCTCTTTGTATGGTTTCATTGTTTGCTTCTTCAAAAGGAGGTTGAGAAGCTCTAAGGAACTTTTGAAGTTAACGTTGATTAAAGACAATGAATTTCATTCTATTTAGATTTCCCACCCATCTCCAGGCATCCTTCTGAACTCCTTCATAGTGCAAATAGTCCCACATTTCATGTAGTCTCTACTGTAATTGAACATGTGTCCGACTCACTTGTGAGTCACAAGTGAGACACGTAGACCAAAGGTTCCTAAGCCACTCTGAAAGCTGCTTCAGATGCCCTCAACATGTTTGTTTTACAGGTTTTGCTTTAAAGCCACACCACCCCTAATTTTGATTTTGAACAAATTTAAATACGCAGGAGAGGTAGAAGAATAATGCGATTGCCTCTCCTCTACGCTTGGTAGAGGATTCACCAATTGTTAACATTTGCCCTATTTGTTTATGCTTCTCTTCTTTTTTTCCCTTACTCCCCCTCCTCCTTTCCTTCCCCATTTCTCTCTCTCTTACTTTCTTTGTGATCTTTTTTTAATGTTTATTTATTTTTGAGAGAGAGAGAGAGAGAGAGAGAGAGAGAGACAGTGTGTGAGTGGGAGAGGGACAAGAGAAAGAGGAAGAGAGAGAATCCCAAATGGGCTCCACGCTGACAGCAGAGAGCCTAATGCGGAGCTTGAACTCACAAACTGTGAGAT
This sequence comes from Herpailurus yagouaroundi, assembly GCF_014898765.1. Taxonomy (NCBI): domain Eukaryota; kingdom Metazoa; phylum Chordata; class Mammalia; order Carnivora; family Felidae; genus Herpailurus; species Herpailurus yagouaroundi. Next base: position 6,465,135 of record NW_024412394.1, on the reverse strand, counting down.
CATGACCTGAGCCAAAATCAGGAGTCAGACGCTTAACCCACTGAGACACCCCGGCACCCCTGTTCATGATCTTGTAATGAGGACCATACTTGCTGGTAGCACCTCCCCACACTATAAAAGAATACTGTGTGTCTCCTACCCCAAGTTTCCCACTGTGCCTGTGCCCCTGTACCAAGCTCAGTGCCATTGGGAGAAGAGCAGCATTGACACCATTCTACCTCCCTGAGGCCCTGGCCTGGCCAATCTGATAAAGCCTTTTCTTTGCAGGACAGGTCTGTCTTCATTTACTTTTTGACTTTTGATTCACGATCAACCAAATGGGACAAAACTATCCTGCAAACTAAGTCACGGAGGCAGCGCCCATTAATGGAAAATCAACTTCAGTTCACGATTTTAAAACTAAGTTCTATAATCATACATTTCACAGCTGTGTCCTTCCCTCACAGGTCAGACATCAGAAGTTCTTTGGGTGTTTACATCCTGTTCTTGGGTTTCCATTTCACGCACTTATCTGGATTTGAATTTGATGCCAGTTGCAGACACTGTCCCTCTTGAGACCTAAAGAACACACAGTTTATTATTTGGTTCAAAGCTGCTGCAGTTTTTCAGAGGGATTTATTGTGCAGATCTTGTCAAAGCAATACTGTTTACCCACCATGTGTATACAGGGGTACAACAGTGCAGTGTGGTTCGGACTACAGGGCACACATTGTGTTAGGTTAGGTAAGCCCAGTGATGTAAATATGGGGTCATTTACAAAGCTTTTGGGAAGAAAGTATTAATCCAATTGTGTTTGAAGCTCAGCCTTGAAATAATCACCACTCTCATATTTGCAGATTTCAAAGAATTTTTGATCAGGGTGCAAACCAGGAGACCATTTTTGAAAACATTGCCAAACCAGTTGCCGAGAGGTAGGATTTCCTATGTTTTGTTCGATGGGTTAGTGGTTTTCATCTTGTCTTCAATTTTCAGATAATTGTGGTAATGTCCTTCGGTGTATCAATTATATACTCAGGCTACAGGGCATGTCATGATGATAGTATTAACACCTTCTATCCATGTAGCTGTTTGTTTTAGATTTAGAAGCTGAGCCTCAAAACAAGCCAGTGAGATAGACAGAATAGCCACTATTACTCCCATTTTAAAAGATACATACCTCTCTGAGGATTGGAGAGATTAAGTGACGTGCTCAGGATTGCATGGCTAGTGGTGGTGGACTCCTGGGTGGTTTCTGTTAACTGCAGGGCTCTTTCATCAATACAGCATTTCAAACATATGGTTGGAGGGATGAAGGATGAGGTATGGGTGACACCTGGGAGGCCTACTAATGGTTGACCCAGCTGTACCTCAGTGTAATAACTACTTTTCAAAGCTTGGTCCTTAGTTCTTACATCCCTTGTGTTTCTACATATTTAGACAGTTCTAGGCTGCTGACCGTTGGAACCAAGCTCACATGAGAATACCCAATAAATCAGAATGCCATTGTATTAGTATATATTGGCAAAGTCTCTTTGGGACCAGACGCTCAACGTCTCTTTGGGACCTTTGATAAGCACGGTCTCCTCTTGTAGGGAATCTGTATGGGAAACTACTACTACTTAAGGTTATTTTCTGATCCTGACATTAGTTGGATAATTTTGATTATCCAAAATCAAATTTTGGATAAGTTTGGATATCCAACTCATAATCCCCAAATACATCTGTCTTTATGCTTACAATAAAAAATGTACAGACAGTCCCCAACTTAGGATGGTTCAGTTAATGATTGGTCAGCTTTAGGGTGGTGTGAAAGTGATAGGCATTCAGTAGAAATCCTATTCTGAATTTCGAATTTTGACCTTTTCCCGGGCTGGGGATACACAGCACAGTGCTCTCTCATGATGCTGGGCAGAGGCAGCGAGCACAGCTCCCTGTCAGCCACACGATCACAAGGGTCAGCAACCAATGCTCTTACAACCATTCTGTCCCCATGTAACCATTCTGTTTTTCACTTTCAGCACAGTACTTAATAAATTACATGAGGTATTCAACACTTTAGTATAAAACAGGCTTTGTGGTAGATGTTTTTAGCCACCTGCAGGCTAATTAAGGTTCTGGGCACACTGAACGTGGGCTAAGCTGAGCTATGATATTCGGTAAGCTAGGTGTATTAAGTGCATTTTCAACTTAGGGTATTTTCAACTTACTGTGGGTTTATCGGATGGAACCTCATTGTAGGTGGAGGAAGATCTATACCTGCTAAGTAGACCCATTTTTAATTCCACTGATCGGTGTACCCTCTCCCACAGATAATGCTGGAAACTCATTGTCACCTTTTGTCTTTCAAACTCCTTTGTTTTATGAATCTTACTCAAACTAAGTCTTTCTCTTTTAATACAATCTTTCTCCACGGTGGGTGAAATACATTTGAGTAGGCTTCGGCTATTTTAGTTACAGTCACAGTTCAATAACCTCTTTAGGTTAAATTCAGATCTCCTTGGTGTGCCTGGGTGGCTCAGTTGGTTAAGCCTCTGACTCTTGATTTTGGCCCAGATTATGATCTCGTGGTTCAGGAGCTTGAGCCCCACATTGGGGCTGTCAGTGCGGAACCTGCTTGGGGTTCTCCTTCTCATCCCCTTTTGCTGCCCTTCCCCTGCTCATGCTTGTGCTCTCTCTCTCTCTCCCAAAACAAATAAACTTGAAAAAAAATTCAGAGCTCCTTGACTGGATGTCACACTTGTCTAAAATTCTCTTCCTTTTAGTAATCTTTTGGGTTATGTCATTTTTCAGATAGCTGACCTCATTTTGAAATTTCCTAAAATCATTCAGGGAGGGAGCCGTCGTTTCGGTTTCCTGGATGTCTGGTATTTCTTCTCATTACTAATGAGCTCTTCCGTCTTGAGCCCACCTCCCCTCCAGCTCTTGTTGGGTCTCTGGGCCTGGAGTCATCTTCCTTCAGAGATCTGCATGGTTGTCCTTGAAGTCTTGCTCCTTTGTCAGCTTCTCAGGAAGGCCTTCCTTTATTAGCTGCATTTGAAATTGCACTCCCTTTCACCCTTCCCCATTTTATTTTTTTTAGCACTTATCACCATCTGACATACTACCTAGTTGGGTTGTTTATTAGTGTTCTGGTCCATCCTTCTCTAGAACAAAAGCTCCACAAAGGCTGGGATTTGTTTTGTTCACTGTCTTGACAATGACACCCAATCCGATGATGATGAGATTTCAAGAATGACAGGCATTTTCATCCAGGCTGCCCAAGTTGTTCCTAGTGGAGCCTATCTTTCAGCAATAGGAAGCATTCCTCTTTGTCCTTTTTAGTACTTACCTCCTTGTATCCCATTTTTCCTGAAAATATTTTTGCTATTTTATTTTTTTCTGTTAGCCTTTATCTAGTTTATCTTTCTAGATCTCTTAATTCAACTTCCCTGTGACCTTTTGTTTTACTATCTAAGTAAAAGATAGCTGGCCTTTGCTTTTCAGCCACACTCAGAGCCCCTGACCTGTAATTGGCTATTTGAACCTGTTTGTATCTATTATGATTATGATAATGATGTTTGGAGCCATTCTTCCGATTTTAATTTATTTTTTCCACTTACCATACTTTCCATTTTTTCCTCTTTTGCTGTTTGCTGGTTTGACTGTACTTGCCACTGCTGCTGATACCCATTTTCTCCCTCAAGGTGTACGTTGTACTTCAGCCACTCCAGTGTTGTTGAAGTTCAGATATTTAAACTCATTCTTTTGTTTTGTTTTGTTTTTTGTTTTCCCCTCAGTATCTAAAGTTTCTCCCCCTGTCTGTCTCTCACTTTGCACACTTTCACTTTGCCTTTCCTCCTTTTACAATCTCCAGTAATGGGACCAGCTGGTAACTGCATTCTGGATTGTTGTTAATCATTTTTATCATCAGCCTTTATTCGTATTTATCTCTGAGTTAATATTTGTTTCTTTGCTCATCACTGTTTCTTATGCTTATGTCTACTTCTTGGATTCCTTTTGAGTATGGCTGGTAATAATTTCTTAGAGAGTTCAAGACTGGGGAACTTTTGGAAGCTTTTCATCCCCTTTCACAGTTAAAATGGAATTTGGGTATACAATAATTCTAGCTTAAACATTCCCTTCTCATGGGGCGCCTGGGTGGCTCAGTTGGTTAAGCGTCCGACTTCAGCTCAGGTCATGATCTCATGGTTCATAGGTTTGAGCTCTGCGTTGGGCTCTGTGCTGCTTGGGATGCTCTTTCTCCCTCTGTCTCTATCCTTCCCCCACTTGCTCGCTCTCTCTCAAAATAAATAAATAAACTTAAAAACAATTTCCTTTCTCTTGTAACTGTGAAGACACTGCTCTATTGCCTCTTTGCCAGAAGTGTTGCTGAAGAGATGTCAATGTCAATCTGTATCTTAGTTCTTAGGAAATGCCTTTTTTTTTTTTTTTTTCCTTTTCTGGAAGTTTTTAGGATGTTTGGATTTTGTTCTTTTTTTAATGGAATTTCATATCAGTGAATCCCTTGATAGTCTAGGTATGGCTATTTTTTCATGTGTTCATGTATTCTTGTCTCATTCAGCCATTTCTGTCTGAAAACTCTTTACATATTCAAGCTCGAGTGTTAGGTTATCACACTGTTAATATCTTTAATAATTAACACAATAATTCCCTTCCCTCCAACTTATTTTTGGAACTTCTGTTTCTATAACTAGCACTTCTCTCCTCCCAATATTATAACTGTCCATTCATAGTCCCCATCTCTTTGTTTTTTGGTTCTGAGTCCTGAAAGAATTTGTTAGCTCAGTGTTCTAGCATGGTCATTTCCTTTTCAGCTGTGCTTTTCATTCTTTGTCACCTGCCCCTCACATTTTTAATTTTAGCAATTTTATTTTTCACTTCTAGGAGATGGAAACAACGTCTGTTCTTGTTTATTGATATGATATCCTTCCTTTTCACTCTGAAGACAATTATTATCTTTGAATTGGCTTTTTTTCTATATACCTTTTTTTTTTAATGTTTATGCTCTACTTTGCTTTCCTCATATTTCATATTTCCCTCAGATACATATTTCCCTCAGGTACATATTTCCCTAAGATATTTGATGCTTTTAAGAAATACTTGCTATTCCCCCATGAAGATTAGTCTTCAGGAATACATGCTCAACAAAAATCCAGCCACTCAACTCGGCCCTTTGAAGGCTGTTCTGTTGGGTTAACCCATTGTAGCTTAATCCTGGTACTGTATACAGTTAAAGCTAAATAAAATTAGTGCTATTTCTTACCAAAGTTGTGTAATTCAGGAGCCTTACTAATTTAGACTCATCTTTTCCTACTTAAGTCAAAAAATGACGTGATTGCATGACTACAGAACTGCATGCCAGTGGTGAGAAGTTATAAAACTTTACATTTGTGTCACTGGAAATTAAGTAAAAGAATCTTTGTGGTTAGTTGTTTATTATTTAGTACATCCCCCCTAGGAAGCATTTTATCATTCTTCCTCTTTTGAACTTTGATTTTTCTGAAATATATCCTATGCAACATCAGCCTTTTATCATATTAATTCACTCATTGGTTTTGGACTAATTTTTTATAAAGATAAAATTTAGTAGCTGCGCAAGTGTGTGTAGTATATGGTATTGCACCATATGAAAGAGCTTGTAGTTTTTTGTTTTTAATTTTATTATTGAAGTATAGTTGACATACAATATTATATTCATTTCAGGTGTAAGGAACTTGTGATTTTATTTGATATCTCACTCAGTGTTATTCTTCTCAAGCTGGGTTGCATCTATCTTTGGAGGATGTGGTGGTCTATCAGGGGATGCCTGAAGCCACAAGCCAAACCTGGCACATCATCCTGGAGGGTGAATCATCACCTGGAGGGTGAATTTTAGTGAAAAATTTAAGGAGAGAATGTTTAAGTCTAAACTTTTCTGAGGTCCCATCACATGCACTTGAAATTCAAAAGAATCCCAGGTCTTTGTGGTGCCTGGGTGGCTCAGTTGGTTAAGCGCCCGACTTTGGCTGGGGTCATGATCTCATAGTTCGTGCGTTAGAGCCCCATGTCAGGCTCTGTGCTGACAGCTCAGAGCCTGGAGCCTGTTTCAGATTCTGTGTCTCCCTCTCTCTCTCTGCCCCTCCCCTGTTCACACTCTGTCTCAAAAATAAATAAACAGCAAAACAAAAACAAAAACAAAAACACACAAACAAAAAAACAAAAAGAATCCCAGGTCTTCAGCCAATCTTATGTGTTACCTAAAAGCTTGGGGTGTGGGAAATTTTATGTGCAGTGAGTGCTTTTGGAGCAATCTGGAAGTCTAGTGTTTTAGAGGAACGCGGTTTGACCAAAACGAATAGGGTGCACACCGTGACGGGGACTGGTTGTACCAAAGACAGAGGGCCCCATAGCTGGGCCTGGACAGACGTAGCACCTGCAGTGCAAAAAGTCCAGCCAGGCTCGTTTTGGAAACGCTATTATTCACTCTGAACCAGTTCTTCTAACCTTTGATTTCACCAGGGTTGAACAACACCAAGTGTAGCCTGTCAGTTTATTTTGAGTAGAGGTTGAAGGGAAAAAGCAACCTCCCAGGGTTACAACCACAGACTTGGAGAAGGACTTTTGAGAGTACTTGAACCTGCTGGGGTTGGGTGGGGGTGGGGGGGGGGAGTTGGGTGGGACAGGGCTTGGGAGAGGGCATTTTCTTGTGGGAGGGACAGCTCACACTCCCTCCCAGTAGGGCCAGGGCCACGCCCCTCAGGGCTGTAGCTGTGGCTCTAAGAAATAGGTCCTGGTGCCGATGCTGTTGGTTGTATATGCTGTTGGTTGTATAGCTTGCCCAGTCCTGCTGCATGAGCAGAGACAGGGAGGCCAGAATAGGGTAGAAGAGAAGGCGCAAAAGAGTATTTACACACATAAACTGAAATCTTATTGTGGACTCATGCTTCTTCCCCCTCTGGCTCAAACAATGTGGCATCAGTGGAATAATCTGATTCCGGCCTCAGCCCTGTGACAAACTTACCCTGAGACTCTGGGTCAGACCTGTCACTTCTGAATCAGTCATCCCCTCGGAGAAAGGGAGATGCCAACAATACCAAGTTTACAGGATTATTTTGAGGCTGAAAGAAATATGTACTATGTGAACTTCGACACCTTCTTCAGTCTAAGTGTTGAAAAAATTAGACATATGTACTCTTTTCCACTTTAAAAATATGTCCAGTAGCTTATGGATTCAGACCAAGATGAAGTAAACACACTTCTCTCTACTCCTTTCACTAAGTGTAAGTAAAAACTCTGGGCATTATATGTAAAAGAAATACGAGAAGATTCTGAGAAGGTAGACTGGCCAGGGGACCTGCAGACCTGAGGAATGACATGGGTGTGTGTGTGTGTGTGTGTGTGTGTGTGTTGCCTCATGTGTCCCAGACTAGATGCTGTCAAAACTGGCAACCCAGAAACACCAACAGGCTCAGACAAAAATGGAAAGAAAAGTCTGTTCTCTATACCCAGGGGACCAGGAAAGGGACAGCCTAGTGAGACAGAAACTTTTTGAGACTAGTTGCCCTGCTCCACCCAGATACCATGGAAAAATCCCGCCGCCCTACCCCAACAACAAAGGCCTGGCTATCGCGAGGCACCCCATCCCCCACTGCCAGGGTGGTATCCGAGGAGTGGGAAGACTCATCCCCATGTGGAGGTAACAGCTTCTCCCTCTCCCTCTCCCTCCCCCAAGTTGTCATTGGAAGTCACATGGGATCCTGGGGTTCACCACCAACCAGCAGTAACAAGGCCTCCCTCACCCTGCTGTGGTATCCGTGAGCAGCAACCAGGTGCCCCTCCCTGTCCTACCCAGGGGCGTGACAGATGAGGCCTAGAAGGGAGCCTGAATTCTCGCCTCCACCCACAGGAATGAGGGCCCCCCCACAAGTGTGAAGACTGGGTGGGGAGCCTGGGCCTTCACCCCTACCTGGCAGTGGTGAGGTAGCACCCTGCTGCTCCCACTATCACGTTGTCAGAAGAGGCATGCCAACAGAAGATTTAAGTGTGTTCGGGAATCTCATTAACATCATACCTAAGCTACCCAGGATACGTTGAAAATCATTTATCAGATGGGAGATATCAGGGATCTGGAAAATATCAATTTGCATAAGAAGAAATAATCAACAGATGCCAGTATGTAGATAACATAGGTCTGGAATAACCTAGCAAGGATTTTAAGCAGCTATCACAAAAATGCTTCCATGAGCAGTTATGAACATGCTTGAAACACATGAAAAGATTTAAAGTCTCAGCAAAAAAATAGAAGATCTAAAGGAGAACCAAATGGGACTTTAGAACTGAAAAGTACAATAACCGAAATAAAAAGTTTGATGGATAGCTAACCAGCAGGAGGGAGAGGTCAGAGAAAAGAATCAATGAATTTGAAGCGGTAACAATAGACATTACCCAATATGGACAATAGAAAGAAAATAGGCTGGAAAACAAAATGAAAAACCAAACCAAAGTGAACAAACCCTCAGGGACCCGTGAGAACTCTAGCAAAAATCTAATATTCATGTCATCAGAGTCCCCAAGGAGAGGAGAAAGAGAGCAGGGTTGAAAAGTATTCAAAGAAGTCATGGCTGAAAATTCCCCAAATTTGGCAAAAGGCCTAAATCTAGAGCTTTAAGAAACTGAGCAAATCCCAAACAGGATCAACTCAAATCCATTCTAGGACAAGTTATAGTTAAACTTCAGAACACTCAAGACAAAGGAAAAAAACCTGAAAGCAAAGGGAAAGAAATGATACCTTACCTATAGGGGGAAAAGTTGAATTATGGAGGCTTTCTCTCTCAAAATAAATAAACTTTATGGTTTTTAATTAAAAAAATTTTTTTTAATGTTTAGTTTTGAGAGAGAGATACACACAGAGTGTGAGTGGGTGAGGGATAGAGAGAGAGGAGGACACAGAATCCAATGGAACTCAAGAGCGATGGGATCGTGACCTGCGCTGAAGCTGGATGCTTAATGGACTGAGCCACCCAGGTGCCCCAAGTAAACTTTGATAAAAAGAGAAACCTTTAGTGTCATTTGTTCTTCTATTTAGTAGATTTGGTAACCTAAATCATTAGACTAGAACTTCTCCCCCAAGGGACTCAATAAAGTTAATTCCATTAGACATTCACCAAAACATCCCTGCCAGTAAACACTTTATTTTTCTCAAAATTGGCTTTCAAGCAGCAAACACTGGTCACCACCAAATTAGACAAGAACCCACTGGCTCCCGCAGATCTGTTCAACTTCTGGCCACAGTTTTACTTCACCAGATGTGTTGTTCACAAACACGTACCTGTGCTTGGTGCCATTTCTTGCTATGCTGAAATTTCCTGGTAACATTGCGTTTCTAGCTTTTGTGATTTCACTATTATTCTTAAAATTCAAACTTTTAGCTGTAGCACTTTTAAAATTTTATCCGCAACTGAGAACATGACTTTGTGCTTAAAACCAGGAACACGTGTCAGCTTTTAAAACCCACTGAAATTATAGAAGGTGATGATCTCGAGGTGCTCCACTGAAATCTTAATAAGGGAGAGAATAATAGTGCCGTGCCACCCGCATTTAGTGAGCTTGCAGAGAGCATGGTAGTCCACCGGATAGGCATAGGTTATATACTAAAGGTGCACGTTTAAAATAATGAAATTTACTATTGGAGGTAGAACAAATGCGTCTAAATCCGGATGTCTCTTCTTAGGAGTGACCATACAAGAAATTGCATGAAGCCATTATTTTGCACTGATGACTGTAAGTTAAAGCTATTTGTGATTCACTTGATACGATACCACTAAAAATGGTCTGAGAGTTATATGAAGCACTTTGGCTGTGGGGAATCTGAGCTCTCTGACAGAGCAGAGACATGTGATGAAAATCACTGGGTCTGTGGTAAAATAAATAGCATTGCTTAAATTAAAAAGATGATAAAAGACACTGACCAGTGGATCAGAGGTGCTCTCGCAGTGATGTGTTTCCTTAGCTAGAAGATACGTGTCTTATGCTGGCAGGCCTCCTACTAACACAGATCTTGAGGGGCGCCTGGATGGCTCAATTGGTTAAGCGACTGACTCTTGATTTCGGCTCAGGTCATGATCTCATGGTTCATGAGAGAGAGCCCCTTGGGCTCTGTGCTGACAGTGTGGAGCCTGCTTGGGATTCTGTCTCCCTCTCTGTCTGTCCCTCCTCTGCTTGTTCCTTCTCTAAACAAACAAACAAACAAACAAACATTTAGACAATTTAAAAAAAAATAATAAAGCAGATCCTGAGGCTAAGATTCGTGTGAAGGTAGTGTATTGGGGAGGGGAGCCCAGGACACATGAGCAGGGGAGGGGGGAAGTGAGACAGTGAAGGAAAGGAAGCCATCATTAGGTATGTGAAAAGAGTAGGTGACCACTTTGGGCAGTGGGGACTCAAACCCACTGGTGTCCTCTGGGAGACTGCAAAGAACATGCTTCAGGGCTGTCCCACCCAAGAGCCAAAGCAGCTCCTCTGTGTGTAACCACGCCCATCCATTATTGGCTGGGGGCCACTTCCGGGGTGCTAACACCTCGGCCCTTGTAGCCTCACCCGTACATGAATTAAACAAGCATGGCACACAGGGTAAGTGTGTGGGCAGAGAGCCACAGGCTCATTCGGTAAGAAGCCATTTGCGTGAATGGGCACAGGGAGCCTTGAGTAGATAGGGGTGCGGGTACTGCTAACTTCTGCACTGCCCACCCGCATTTCTGCTCATCGTGGCCTGGAAATGTCTGGGCTGCTCTCCTCAGAAATCACCCGAACAGGGAAACAGATTAAAACGACACCCAAAAGGGACACAAAAACTGGTGTTGTGACTACATTTTATGTAAGATTGAGTTCCGAAAACATTGTGGCACCAGAATGGAGACATTACCTGTGTGTGTTCTTCCCAGTATTCCAAAGTTCACATACTCAGTATCATTTTGTGCATCAGTCCTTGAGGAGAGTAGAAAAATTGCCTTGTCCAGAAGTAATAAAAAACATTCTTTTTTATATTGCTCTTTCTCAGACACAAGCGTGTTCCTGGCTCAGGACCTTTGCACTTGCTCTTCCCGCTGCCCGGAACTCTCTCTCACTCCTGTCTTTACCTCCCTGTCCTGCAGGTCTCTGCTCAAATGTCTTCTCAGTGAGGCCTTCAGTGACTACACTATGTAAGATGACAGCCCCAGCGGCCCCACGCTTACCCATCCTGTGCTCTCTTTTTCTTTGTAGCGTGTAACACCGACGCATAGTAGACACAGTGTTTACTTGTTACATTTGTTTATTGCCTGCCTCTACCCACTCAAATGTGAGCTTTGTAAAGGCAAGGACTCTTCGTCTATGTTTGCTGCTGTGTCCCCGGCTCCTAGCACACCATCAAGTATATATTGGATACTCAACGAATAACTGTTGAGTGAGAGGATTGGTATGTAGAGGATTATCCTTCAGGGGCTGTAGCCTTCCGTTTCTTGCTGAGTATGATGTGATGAGCTTTGTTTCTTGTAAATGGGTTTTACTTTTGGTTCCTTCCTGTGGTGTTTCTTGGACAGAGGCCTTTTCAGTGAAATGAAAATAACCCGATGGATAACTGCTTTTTTCTTGAGTCTGGTGGTTCTCAAAGTGGCCCCTGGACCGGCAGCATCCATATCACCTAGGAACTTGTTAGGAATGCAGATTCTCCGGCCTCACCCAGACCTTCTGAATCAGAAGGTTTTGGGTTTTGTTTGTTTATAAAGGTTTGTTTATTTTTGAGAGAGAGAAAGAGAGAAAAAGCGTGAGCAGGGGAGGGGCAGAGAGAGAGAAGGACAGAGGATACGAAGCAGGCTCCGCTCTGAGCGCAGAGCCTGGTGTGGGGCTCGAACTCACAAACCACAAGGATCATGACCTGAGCTGAAGTCAGACGCTTAACTGACCGAGCCCAGAGCATTCTGTTTTAACAAGGCCTCTAAGTGCTTCTGTTATACTAACTAAAACTCAGGTTGGAGATTTCATGACCTAAGGGTACTGATTGCTGTCTTTCTTTAGTGGTATCTTTCCCAGACACCTGAGATGTACTCCAAACAACTTTACAGTTCTGAAATTTTGGTGTTTGTTTATAATTTACACCCCACTTCTTTCTAAAATAAGTGGAAACACCTTATCCTAACGCCAGGGCAGGCTTCCTGGGTGTGAGCCCCAGGCGCAGGGCCCCCTGCTTAGAAGGATGCCTGTCTTGGCTTAACACTCTGTTGTCAACACTTACAGGACAATTAAAAAGTAACAGGGAAATCAGAAACTATTTGGCTAAGGTAATTAATTAGTTATGATTAGTTTTCAGGAATTTAAACACTTTCTGTAAAGCAATAGTTGTGGGAGACTGTGTAACACATCAAGACCGGGGACTTTGTCTCCCAACTTTAATACTTGGTAGCTGTGTAGGTTTGGGCAACTTACTGATTCCGTGTCTGTTTTTCATCTGTACCTGGGGAAATGGCACCGTAATAGCTACTTCATTTGCCCTGATGGTCACATGAACTGGACACAAAAAACACATGCCCCAGGACACAGTGTGTGCTCAGGAAGTATTAACTATCATCCGTTTTTGGCTCCTCACCAGCATTTTTCTAGACAAAGATTTTTCACTCCAGTTCAGGATTTTACCACGTTATAAAGCTTTTCTTTTTGGATTCCCCCCCCCCCCCCGACTCTTGTTAGATTTGGTTTCTCCTGATCACAAATTGGCAATTTTCTCAGAGATCTTTACTTCAGGACTTGAGAATGCAGTCACAGATGATCCAAAGATATTTCTAGTTATTATTACTCACCTTCTTATCCTCCCAAAGAATGATCTACAAAGAACGCGAATGGAATGCAAAGCCTTCTGGAAAGTCCTGCCTACACAAATGTGTAGTGATTGATTACAGCTGGCAAGATCTTTACTGTAGTTATTTGAATTTACAATTGACTGTCAGAAAGCACAACCATAATTAAAATATGTTGTTTAAATTGTTGGGGAAAATAGGGCAGTAAATTTATTCAGTGCATGATCTAAATATCTTCTTCATTTGAAAGTCGCTTTACTTGGAGCACAACTCTTTTAGCAGAAATGTCTGTCATTCTCAGTGAATTTGGCTACCCTTGTGCTTGCCCAGGTGTTTTTGGTCAGATTTTTAATGTACTTCTGGCTAAATAACATGAACAAACTTATTGTTATTTGATAACCACGAGAATACGCTTGATCCCATACAGAGATTTGCTAATCTTACAGCAGATGCACATGTATTCTCTCACTTAGTTTTTACAGCCCTCTGGGTGGACAGATCTGGTTATTCCCCTTTTAGATGAGAAAACTGGGGCTCAGAGCATTTAATTGACTTCTGCAGGGTCACCCAGTAGTAAGGTTGTGGAGCTGACACCAGAGTATGTCTTTCTTTCATAGTCTTTTGAGCCTCAGATTGCTGTATCTCAGAGCAATGGGTTTGTGTATTTCATTGCATTTCACTGAGATTACCCTTGCTAAATTCACCAGTGATGTTCGTGTCACTGAGTCAGTGGGCAGCTTTCAGTCCTCATCCTATTTGACTTTCATGAACATTGAACAGTGTTGACTCTTTCCTCCTGGTTGTTATAAACGGGCAGAACTGAGATGTCAATTCTGTCTCGGCCACTCTTGGGGTTGGAGGTAGGCAGGTGTGGGAAGTGAACTGTGCCTTCCCTTTTACTTCCCACCTCCTGGATTTTTTTCTTCCTGTACTCCAGAATCCATGATCTCTGTGTGGCCCTTTAACCACCACTGTGCCTTTTTCCCGTGCATTGTCAAATATTCACGTCCTCCAGATGACGTTTCTTTCTTTTGTCCATAAACTGTCTTCGCTCAATGTAGCTATTCTCCGAGGAAAACAATTAGGTTAAATTAACCATTATTCATCACTCATTCAGCTAACATTTATTGAGTGCTAGCTATATATCAGGCACTATAAGTAAATCTTAACTGTCTTGGAGGAATTTTTGTTATACAAAAAGATCCTTGTTTACCAAAATCAGGCCAAGACTGATAGCATTTCAGCCATGGTGATATACTGAAATGAAAGATGTTAAGCTGTGTGTCAGAAGACATTTTCAGCAAGCGTTCAGTCATGTCGTTTCCAAGCCTGTCATCCCCACAGATGCTGATCAGGGAAGACTGTCCTACCCATAGTTTCTTAATGGTTGTGACATTGTTCCTGGCAGCCGTGGCCGATGGGGTCAGAAGAAGGAATCTGAGTCAAGGGCCACGATGCAAGGCTTTCCATGGCTTAGCAGGTGGATCTAGGCTAAAAGTGTTACCCAAATAGAAATGGACTGGGGCTGTTTGAGTATCACTCTTGGCAGAATAAACTGGGCAAATCTGGACAAAGCAGACTGCTGGAGCAGGAGCAGAAGCTGGAAGGCTGAGGTAGAGAATGAGAGTCTGAAGGGGTCACTGTCGACCACACGTTGGTGACAGCTGTGGGTCTTCATAGCCTCTGCCAATTTGTAACTGACACATAAGGAGAAGGTCCCAAGTGGTCTAGAGGCCTGGTGGAAATCCCTGCTTCTTTATGTTTTCATTCTCTCATAGTTACCCTTCTTCCCTTGGTTTTTGTTCATTGTGGCCAAATGTATCTAATTAAATCAAGGTCACGTTTTATGAGTAGACTTGATCTACTTTGTTTAGACCTAATGCTGGCCTGAATAAAAGATTTAGAAATTAGTTTTTCTTCTAGTTTCATTGAGATGTGACTGACAAAATAAAAACTATGTATATTTAGATTGTACAAGATAGTATTTTTTAAAAAATTACTTTTTGGTGATACTGAATGTCAAAAGCAACATGATGGTTGTGTAAGTCACGTTTAATGCTTGAATCTGAGGAGTCTGAGTCCAGTTCTCTAGTGTGAAGTGCAAACTTATATTCTTCACTAGTAACTGCAAGGGAAATGTATCGTGTCATTTCTATGCTCAAAGCCCTTCAGTGGCTCCCTCTTTCATTCGGAGAAAAAGCCCAACTCTTTATGACGGCCTAGAACCAGCTCTGGCTGGCTGCATGGACCTTGGCTTTGCAGTCAGTATGCCTACGCTGGGAAGGGCCCCATGCTGGGTTTAACCCCCCACTGTTGCCATCTTGAAGTTCCTAATAATTTTATCTTTGAACTAGCATTTTGTAAGTGATGTCCAGTGGGAAAAGGAACACATACCTGAAGAAAGGAGGCCCCTGGAGCAGCATGATGTGCACGTGCTTGTGGTCCAGGTGACAGTTGGTACGCACACGGGCTTGGGCGTAGCACGCAGCACCCACCGGGTAGCATTTGGCCAGCTGCACACCTGAGAGCAGTCCAGGGTGCTACAGGGCCCCGAGGGGGTGGTCACGCTGGGATACGGACCTAGATGGCGGGAGTGACCACCGTAACATCAGCAGAACGGCATCATAGCAAGACAGCGGGGTCTTCCCAGGGGCTTCTCCGGGAGGCTGGCTGTCCTGTGTGTCCCCAGAGCTGGCCCTGGCGGTGTCTGATATTTAACGCTCCAGCCTGAGCACCAGAACAGGAACTGCTGGCACTCAGCGTGCAAACTATATCAGTAAGCTATTACAAAATGAAAGTGGACATAAAGCATATCACAGAGTTGGTAGAATTCTTCAAATAGGTTAGAATTTTCAGCTTTGAAAATGCTGCAAGTAAAGCACATGTCCACAGCCTTAGAAACAAATTAAATTTAAGATCTATTCAACAGAAAAGGACGCTGTTTGGTTATGAAGCTTCAGATGAATGAATTAATGAGGGAGATAATTTTAAAATTAAATTCTTCCTTGTAATCAGAGATACAGAGATAAAACATATAAATAGGTGTTTGGGAGTATGCACAAATTATGAAGCTACTTTTAGTTTCTTGTTCTTACCTTCACTAGTTACAGGAGATGTCAGCAAATATTAAAATGCATTGGGTAGGGGCGCCTGGGTGGCTCAGTTGGTTGAGCGTCCAACTTCAGCTCAGGTCATGATCTTGCTGTCCGTGAGTTCGAGCCCCATGTCGCGCTCTGTGCTGACAGCTCAGAGCCTGGAGCCTGCTTCAGATAGATTCTGTGTTTCACTCTCTCTCTGTTCCTTCCCCACTCAGGCTCTGTCTCTCAAAAATGAATAGACGTTAAAAAATAAAAATACAAAAAATAAATGCATTGAGCATATTTGCATTTAAAATTACATTCAAACTTACATGAGACTGATTTGTATGAAGAGGTCAGTCTTTTTAGAGACATATTTGTGAGATTTGTCAGCTTAGATATACTAAAATTTGTATTTTGAAATAATTTATAAAAAATTTATTTCAATGTTGTTATAGTCTGTAAAATACTCATAATAGCTCCAGTAACTGAGAAGGAAAGATCTTTCTCAAAAGTAAAAATTATCAAAAATTATTTGTATATTATACCTCCATGACTTACTTATTTTATAACTGGAAATTATTTTGACCGCCTCTGCCCACCATGGTGATGATAGTTAATGGTACTGTATTGTATATTTAAAGGTTGCTAAGAGAATAGATCCAAAAAGTCCTCATTGCAAGAAAAATAACTTTCAAAAAGAAAAACTATGATTTTGCATTTGCTAACAGCTTTCAGTTGTATCAATTGAAAATGAAGTTGCTACAAATCAAAACCACACTGAGATACCACCTCACGCCGGTCAGAGTGGCTAAAATGAACAAATCAGGAGACTATAGATGCTGGAGAGGATGTGGAGAAACAGGAACCCTCTTGCACTGTTGGTGGGAATGCAAACTGGTGCAGCCACTCTGGAAAACGGTATGGAGGTTCCTCAAAAAATTAAAAATAGATCTGCCCTATGACCCAGCAATAGCACTACTAGGAATTTACCCAAGGGATACAGGAGTGCTGATGCGTAAGGGCACTTGTACCCCAATGTTTACAGCAGCACTTTCAACAATAGCCAAATTATGGAAAGAGCCTAAATGTCCATCAACTGCCGAATGGATAAAGAAGATGTGGTTTATATATACAATGGAATACTACTTGGCAATGATAAAGGACGAAATATGGCCTTTTGTAGCAATGTGGATGGAACTGGAGAGTGTTATGCTAAGTGAAATAAGTCAGGCAGAGAAAGACAGATACCATATGTTTTCACTCATATGTGGATCCTGAGAAACTTAACAGAAGACCAGGCGGGGAGGGGAAGGGGGTTAAAAAAAAAAGTTACAGAGAGGCAACGAGGCAAACCATAAGAGACTCTTAAATACTGAGAACAAACTGAGGGTTGGGGGGCGGTGGGGGAGAGGGGAAAGTGGGTGATGGGCAATGAGGAGGGCACCTGTTGGGATGAGCACTGGGTGTTGTATGGAAGCCAACTTGACAATAAATTATATATAATAAAACATAAATAAATAATCCTTAAAAAAAGAAAATGAAGTTGCTAAAGGTATAAATTTTGATGACCTAATAAATGAATATGTAGTAAAAGCAAGCCAGGAAAATTATATGATCGATCAAGACATATTAATAAAGTATTATCATATAAATTATCTTCTATAAACATTATATAATAATAGTGTTATATGTATAAAATTACAATGCCAATTTATTATTTTTTTGCAAGTTGAAAGTTTATCATTACTCATGTAATACCATTCTCCCTTGAATTATAAATAATCCCTCTAAGTACTAAAATATTTTTGAGGAAAAAACCTTTATATTTTAATACCCCTGACAGCACTTTTTCTCCTTTTGAACGAAGGGGCTCTGCATTTTCATTGTGCACTAGGCCTCACAAAGAATGCAATCAGCTCTACCCAAAACAGTCTTCCAAGATTTGTTTCTCCCTGGTAAGCAAAGGGGCACTTACCTTAAAGCGTTTTTCTTTTTTTCTTATATTCTCCCCTTTGCTGTTTCAGGTTTTAACCCTCCAGAAATCTTCAGCCTCAGATAGGGCTTTTGCTTTGGCTGTTTTTTTCTGCCTGGAATGATCTTCTCCCACATACCCGTGTTTCGTTCACGCTGTCACCTTTTTAAAGTTTTTGCTCAAATGTCACCTTCTTATTGAGGCACATGCTGATGATCCTGATTAAAACTGCATCCCGTCCCTCTCCCCAGCTGTCACTGACCCTCTTATCTTACTCTGCTTTTTCCTTTTTTTTTCTATAGAACTTACCACCTTCTGACATATATAATTTTCCAGTGTATTATGTCTGTTGTACATTATCCATCTGCATTCTATCTGCTAGAATGTCAGAATTAGAATGTAGAATTTCTGTTCTGTTGATGACTCCCAAGCACTAGTAAGCCGTAGATACCTGGTGTTTGTGGAATGAGTGAAGTCTGAAATTGTTAGATAAATGTGCAGTCGCTCTGCAAGCCAAAATTATTCACATTACTGCAGTGCGTTTTTCTTTGTTGTGCAATAGGCAAATTAGATTCTTGATTCCTCAAATTGTTTACAGCGAATGCTTTTGTATTTCCAGCTATTTTAATTAATGAAAATCCCCATTATAGAATCATATACTCATGCATGCTAATTAAATCGTGTTGTTCATATAATTGTAGCCATAAAAGGCTTCCAGAACACTAAAAACTTTGTTATAAAAGCTTAAACAGTTGAAAATAAAAGAAAACCCCAGTGGCTGAATTCTTTATTTGCTTGTTAAGAATATTTATCTCCTATGAGACCCTGTTTAGCCTCAATCTAAATGATAATAGAAGTACAGTATGTTTTCACTTAGGAGTGTCTGTATTTTCATTCTTAATTTAGGTGAGTAGGCAATTGTGTCAGGAATTACTCTTATTCAGAGATAAAATATTCTTCATAGCTCTGTAGAAATGCATTTACTAGCTTGTGCTCACTCAAGCACTAGGATCTTTGAAAACCAGTATTCCTTTTACTTCTGATTTAATTTCGGTTTATTGTCAGAACACCAAATTTTTTTCTCATTGAGACAAAGTCAGAGTTGTTATTAAACTAGGAAGTATCCTTTTTTTTTTTTTTTAATAACAAACTTGTGCTGCATGCTACCTTAAAAAATGGAATTGCTCCTTTAATGGGAGAAATTGTTACTCAAAGTTGCTGTGCTATCAGTATGTTTCTGGTAGAGGGAGTATTTATATCAGGACAATAAAATTTGAATTTCCAAAGAAGCCGCCAGAATAACGAAATGCTTAAATAGCACACCGAAACTAATTTCTAAATGTTGATATGACATAAAAACTTGATTAGTTCTTTAAGTACAATTAGAAGGTTGAAAATCATGACAGTAATTTCATATCTGTATTAGATGAAGCCATGTCTCCAAAGATTTCTCAGTTTCCATGTGATACTCATAATATTATATGAGTAATGTGAATTAAAATTTTATGAAACTAGAAAGATCCTAAGATGGATACTAGAAAGTTTTTTCTTAAGTTTATTTATTTGTTTTGAGAGAGTGACAGAGCAAGAGAGCACACATGCAAGTGTGGGGGAGGGGCAGAGAGAGATGGAGAGACAGAATCCTAGCACAGAGCCTGAGGTGGGGCTTGAACTCACAAACCATGAGAGCGTGACCTGAGCCGAAACCAAGATTTGGATGTTTAACGACTGAGTCACCCAGGTGCCCCTAAAAAGTTGTTGATTCCCAATCTATTTTATCTTTAATATCATTGAACCATGGAAAAATGAACAGTCTACTGTTAGTCTCCAGAACTTTCTCAATGACAAGACATAGAAACCTACCTCAAATCCTAGAAAAAGGAATTTATGGGCTTATGTTACTAGTCTCAGTTTCCTCCTTGTGGCTGGCAGCTCCAAATTAACAGGCCTGGAGAGCCCCAACCCTCAAAATAGGACATTGATCTTTCCTACTAGCTTCAGTAGAATGATCATGTGAAGGTCTGGAGTTGCATGGCCAGTCCCAAACAAATCACTATCACTAGATGATGGGGGTACTCTCTTTACCCAGATGTCCCCAACCTGATTGGTAGCTCTACCCATAGCACTTGGAGATGGGGAGAAGTTCTGCCAAAGGACAGGATACTGGTGATCTGAGAATAAGGTAAGAAAACAAACTGGACCGATCAATCTCTGCCTTGAATAAACAGGCAAAGTAAACAAAACCATAAAAAAACAAAGTAAAACAACAACAACAACAATGTGAAGATAGCTGCGAGATCTTTAAGGCTTGAGGACATTCAAGGGTAACTATAGAAAGTGAAGAACAAGAACGGGGCTTGTTTACATTTTGGCCCTGTCCTTCTATGGTATCTAACGATTAGTTCATCTGTCTAATAATGGATTTCTGGTCTCTGTATGTTTGGGGTTGATTGTAGTTATACTAGATGGAGAACTAACATGCAGTAGGTTTCTACTACGTGTTAGGCTGTGAACACTTTGTAATATTTTGCATATATATGCATGCATTCTAGTTGAATCATGAGGCATTGATACATCTGTGAGTAACAGAAAAACTTAATAGTGGTTTGAAGAGATGAGTGTTTATTATCTCACATAAAAGAAACCTGGATGTAGGCAGTCCAAGGCCGTCTTGGAAACTCCAGGACCACCGGAGACCCAGGCACCTTCTCTCTTGTCCTGCCATCCTTATTTTACACCACCCTGTGGCACAAGATGGCTGCTTGAGCTCCAGTGCAAAGATGTTCCTTGTAGACAGCAAGAAAGAGATCGGAGAAGAGGGTTGCAGCTGTTCTTTTCTGAAGAGAATAATTGCCAGTCCCACACACCATTTCCACTTAGATCTCGAGCCTTAACTTAGTCACATGGCCACACCGTGCGGGAAGTGAGGAGGGAAATGTAATTCTTGTAGTTGGCTATGTACCCAGCTAAAATCTGGGGTTTGCCTGCTAAGAAAGAAGGGGGGGAGTGACCACTGGGAGGCAACCAGGAGTCTCTGCCTCATACTTGATCTCCTAAGATGTACAGCAGACATTGGTTATGGAACCAGAAGACCATGTGATCCACCTTAGGAAGAGTCTTAATATTTCTGGATTTATGCTAGTTTGGTACCCTTAAGAGCTCCCTTCCTTCTCTTACATAAGGCCTCAGACATGCTATAAAGTGGCTCTTGGTAGATCTTCTCAGAGTCCTGTGTGTACTGACTTTCCAGGGGTCTGTGTGCATGTTGACTCGGGCAGTGTGGCTCTGCACTGATACCACATGTGACCACTGTTCTCACAGATGCCATCTGTTACTTCTACCATTCTTCCCAAAATGAATTGGTGGGTGAGAGTTGATGATAGCCCTCCTGATGCCGACAGGCTTTCATTTCTGTCCTAACTAGCTGGTGCATTGTTGTGTCTCTTTTAAAAGTGAGGCTTACATATATTAAGTACAGCATACTCTTTTCTTATGAAAAGAAATTGTTGAGTATAACTCTTCTGTTTCACCTCACATACTGCAAATCCTTTAAGGAACAGTAAGAACACAATAGGGTTGTATATTAAGTAGCCTCAAGTAAATTTATTAAAGTGTGGGTATGGTAAAAATATTTCCCCTCAGAGATTACTTGACAAAATAATGAACAGAGGTTCAGAAATATCTCAGTGATATAACCATCAGTCTTCTTTGTTAGACATATAAAACCACATAACATGTTTTATTTGAACCGTAAACATGTTCAAATGTGGTTAAAGCCTCACGGTGATGAGTTGTATATCATAATTTTATATTGCAAAAGTTGTGTGGCAATTTACCTGATGTTTTCAACCTCTCTGAGATTAGAAGGACAGACAAGAAAGCAAGTGTGAAACTTCCTCAATAAAATTCTTCTAGAGCATGATTCTGGGTGGCCTAGTCCAGTGACCTTACATTAAACCAAAATGCCGCGTGTCTCCTTATGGCCATCATGCTATGAGAAGGATGGCAACGGCTACTTTGGGGAAATTAGGTGGTTTAAAAAAAAATCAAGCATAGAAAGTCTCATTTTCCTTAGTTTTAAGTTTGGGTTTCTCTTAACTAAATTTACTACATAGGCCTTTGTCTCTAGTTCAGTCTGCCTCTTGCAGAAGCTTGTCTCCTAATTCACATCCAACTAGCATTGCTGGATTTAGCAAATGAAAATACAAGGTGCCCAGTTAAATTTGAATTTCAGGTAAGTAACGAATAAAGTTTTCATATATGTCCCAAATGTGGCATGGGTCATACTTATACTAAAAAAATTATTTGTGCTTATCTAAATTCAAATTTAATGGGGTGTCCTCTATTTTAAGTGGAAATCCTACTTCCAGCCCTCATCACTGTGATACTGTCTGTATATTTTCTTCGCTGAAGTTCACGTCTCCGTCTATGGATTGAACTATGCAGATGGCCTTCTGTCCCTGCGTCTTCTCCTGCTTATGGCCTTTTCCATCGGGATGGCCTTCTCTTCTCCCTTTGTTGGCTTATCACCTTAATGCAGTCATCCCCCACCTGCCCTTCCTCCTGATCTCTCTCCCAAATGGCATGGCATTGTTCATGCTTGACATCTTGAGGTCATCTCGAGCCACCTTTACCCTTGTCCTCCATATTCAGTCAGTCAGTCCTGTCCATTCTTCCTTCACAGTCCGTTTTTCCCTCCCTTCCTCCTGGTCTTTCCCTGTGCCTCACTCACTCTCTCTTTCTGGTTGCCCTTGTCTGTCCACTCACCACACTGGCTGCAGTTTAGGCCTGCCCGCCTGCTCCTGCAGCTGGCCTCCAGCCCTAACTCCTCCCTTCCCCTGGTCATTCTGCAGTTTGGGTTCACGGTCCATACAATCAGAGCTGAAAACCTTCAGTGACTTGCTGTTGTCTACAGATTGAAGTTTAAGCCCCTTATTCGAGGTCTCCCATGTAAGTAAGACTTTCCAGAACTGCCTTCTGCCTATTTCCCTAGTCTTGGTTGTATCAGTACCTCATATCAGTGTTTATCACCTGTTTAGATTCACTTCTCTTTCACCGTATTATAGCACTGAAACCCCCCTTAGAGATGCTTTTGTGTAATCATTTGGCATGTAGATTAAAAGGAAGTATTATCTTAGTTTATATCAGTGTATTAGTAAATGTTACCTTATAAAGTGCCTAATAAAAATTTAATAATATCCTAATTGTATAAATACCAAGATATGTTTTGACCTTTCCCCATTTGCTAAATGATGCATGCTGTCCTGTGGTTGGAATTAATTAGATAATAAAAATGTGATTTGTTAACATTTAAAATGGCACCTTATGTTTGGCTTTGTGACCAAAAGTATATGGAAATGTGTATTATTATTAAACTATGTGACAGCAGCATTTCATGACCTGATATTTAATTCTTACACTTTACACTTAAAAATAAACCTTTTCATAATTACAGTATTTTTAAATTTTTTTTTTACGTTTATTTATTTTTGAGATAGAGGCAGAGCATGAATGGGGGAGGGTCAGAGAGAGAGGGAGACACAGAATCCGAAACAGGCTCTAGGCTCTGAGCTGTCAGCACAGAGCCCGACGCGGGGCTTGAACTCACGGACCGCGAGATCATGACCTGAGCCGAAGTCGGCCGCCCAACCGACTGAGCCACCCAGGCGCCCCCATAATTTCAGTATTTTTATACCTTGTTTATAGTATATTTCTCAGTGATAAGATAAGAAAGTGTGTGTCAGGTTGCTATTTCCAAGCATTTCCTACAGGGAATATATTTCAGAATTAGATAGTCTTTATTCATGATAAATAAAAAGCCCAATTATACAGTCGTTTGCTTTCTCATGACTCCATTTGTTCTGTTGGAGGAGCCCAAAGCTCTGGAGAATATATCTCAGACGTGGGTTTGGCTTGGTCATGAGATACTGTCGCAGCTTCCTGTGGGTGCAATCTGAGAAAGCCTACAACTAGTTCCTGTGATATTTCTTTTCTCATTCTGTTCTCCTGGGTCATAATAAGTTGAGTAAATAATGAGTTTCTGGTCTCTGGTCTATATCAAAATGAAAATAAGGTGATATGAATCTTGAGCTGCAGTCTAGCTGGAATTAATCTTAGGATTGGTACTGATTGGTATGATATAATAAATTATAGTTAATGTGATTCGTAGAAGCAAAGAAGCCTCAAATCATCAGATAGTTTTAGTACGTAGGAGTGCTTGAGCTAGATTTCTTCTTTTCCTCTCCCAGATCTCCTGTCTTCCCTTTCTCACCTGGTCTTGCCCCATCGTGGGGCCTGTGTGGTGGGCTCATCAACCTGCTTCCTGCCCTCCAGCTTCTGTGTGGTTTCAGCCAATGGAAAGGCCCAGCAAGAGATCAGAGGGGAAGGGACAGAGAGGTCAGACATTCCCCCCAGTACTTTCCTCCCTGCAAACTCACCTTGGGTTGGCTGTTTTTTTAGACTGAAGAAGATCAATTACTTCTCAAGGCAGCCTACTCTCTGTAACTCTCTTTCCTTCTGGGTTGCAGAATCTTTCTTTCCCTTTGTACTTGAAAGCCCGGAGGTGATGTCAGATACTTTACTACAAGTCCCACGTTTCAGCAACTCTTTCTTGTGCCCCACATCTCTTTAAACAGGCCCTCAGTGAATGGAGTGTACCATCTATCTCCTGTTGGGATCCTCACTTACATGGACTAATTATTTTACCCCCTTCATGTATACAATTAAGTAATCACGAATGGTATTCTTATTCTAGAGGAAGAGAAAGTGAAACACAGAAACACTCAGTGACCTGCAAAGATAGCTAATATGTGATAGAGCCAGGATTAAAGCTTGGCCCCAGGCTACACGATCTTAACCACCACGCTATACCCACGTATGAGCAGTATGAGCAATAGTGATTTAATCAGTTTTGGAAGTATTCATAATAACAAAATATATTAACATTAACTCATGTTGTTGACACATATAGATTGATCAAATTACTGCCAGTGCTCTCTCCCCACCTGGAACTTTTATCTGACTACTTCAAAAGATAGTGATTTTTTTTTTTTTTCTGTTACCCAGGAAAGATTGGAGGAATGATATCCTTTGATGTTAAGAAATAAGAAGTTCAAATTTTACTTATTATCCTCAGCACTATTAGAAAAAAATTCTTTGCCCACAACTAAGTACTCTCTTTAAAATAGGAACTCATCAAAGGCTCACATTTAGCTTCTTTTCTTCTTAAGAGCCTGACATTAGGAGTTAGTATTCATTTCTCACAGTGACCTAGTTTTTACGTAATTTTGGTCCTGTCAGTTCGTTCCCAGAGCTGACATGGTCATCGTTTTATTGTCTGCTTTGTGCTGGGGATGTGTCTTCTTCTGCCCTGCCCCCTGCAGTCACCACCCATTATTCATTGTTCATTGTCCTCCAGCCTCTTCTGTGGTGTAACCTGTCACATTTTCCATCCTCTTGGCCTTGTGTTGTGGAGCTGCTATTGAGTGCAGCTGCAGTGTGTTGATTCTGGACTCTTAGGTACCCTCAGTTGCTACACTATGCTGCTTCTGGATTGACTTATTTGGCAGTTCACGTTTTTTCCAACATAGCAGCTTCCCAAAGTGTAGACTCATTTCTTCATGCTAAAATAGTGAGAATAAAGAAACAGCTCTCTTACAGTCTCTTTGGGATTCTTGGATCATTGAAACTTCACAGGACAATAGCCTGTAATTACGCTGGTCTCAGGTATATGCAAACTTGAAAAATGCATTTGGTTTTTAGGAGTCAAAGAAGAAAAACACACAATTTGTGATTCAGGTGCTCTTGTTAAAAATAGTGCTCTTGAATGAGTGGCTGTTTATAGTTCGGGTTTTGGGTGGTTATTCTGTAGTGAAGGTCCTGTTCTTGACAAATTTGCTTCCCAGTCATTTTTTCTAACGTGGGCGGTTGGGTCATGAGAGAAGGCCAGAGTTTCTTGGCAGTTTTCTCTTCTTGTTGCCTGGAACCCCATTATTACCGTGGGCTTCAACTGCCAAACTAGGGAATTTGATCAGAAATTCAAATCTGTGAGCACAAGCAATCATTTATGTTCTCTCCAACTACTTACCTTGGTGTTGTATCTATTCTGAAACAAGTTGTGGCTTTAAGACTGTGAGAGAGAGCTGCTTATTGAAAAATTTCAGATTGTCCACGTGACTGACTGGTGTAGGTAGCATCTTTCTGGTCAAATGTTTTTGTGTGAAGAGGGTGTATCTTTTTCTTTTTTTAATTTTTAAAAATGTTTCATTTATTCTTGAGATTGAGAGACAGAGACAGAGCACGAGCAGGGGAGGGGCAGAGCGAGAGAGGGACACGGAATTGGAAGCAGGCTCTGAGCTGTCAGCACAGAGCCTGATATGGGGCTTGAACTCAGAAGCCATTAGATCATGACCTGAGCCAAAGTCGGATGCTTTACCGACCAAGCCACCCAGGCACCCTGAAGAGGGTATATCTTCAGTGCATTTTCAAAGATTTGCTCAAATAGGGAAATTCTGGTTGCACCTACTTTTGGGGGCAAATTGCCAGGAAAAGATCAATGTGGTGGTATCTTTTCTTTAAAAAAATTACCATTTTACGTACGTTTGAGATCTAGACAGAGCTATTAAGCTAAACATCTTACCAAATATGATTTACTCCATTGTCCTGGCAAAGGCTTAAGAAGAAAAGGTCATGTTGAGCTAATTCGTTTATTTTCATTGAGGGGCTCTTTTGTCTGCCATCCAAATGAGGGGTATTTAAATTCAGTGATGTTTTAGAACCCAACCCTCATTCTAAAATAACAAAATTTCCAAAAAAAATAGTCATTAAAATCAATTAAAACAAGCACTTATACAGCAGATTTTTGCATTACGTTTTGTTATCTCCGAGTTCACTTAGCAACAAAGGAAGAGTAAGTACAGAGATTGCCGAAATGGAGGAGAAGAAAAGGAGTAGAAGTTTTTCTAAGGGTCTGGAAGGTTGAGAGAGCTATAGCCATTCAACCAGTATACCTGCCATCAGTTTTACCTGTTTACAACTGCTGAGCCCCGTGTAGGATGGGGTCCATGGCCAAGAAACGCACTTATCTTTCCACCTCTTTCTCTGCCATGTACTCAGCAAAACCCCTTCTCTTGTTGAACCTAAACCATCCACCTACGCCATGCCTATGCTTAGACACTGCTAGAGAAAAACATTGCAGTGGTTGGTCTCACCATAAACTCATGCCACACACCTCAAGTAGGCACTTGCTGTACCTGAGAGTCCTACTACACTTTCCTGGTACGTTAGCTTTCTCACTCTCAGAGATGACCACTTCCCAGTTTAATTCTTCTCAAGCTTCCTATATTCATTTCCCTCTTCCTTCTCTCAGCTTCTTCGTACTTCACTGAGTAAATAGACCCAATGAGACACGCACTATCTATCCTCCTACCACCATATCTACCAGCATCTGTAGCCAACTCTGTGACTTCCTTCCTATTATGGTAGACAGAGCTCCCCTCTCCCTGCCAGAGGTCGGTCAGCCCTCCATTGGTTTCCTGAGGTCTTCTTCTCTTGTCTTCTCCAGCATATTGTACTCACAGCTTTCTTTTTTGTGCAGCATCGTTGATTTTTCAAATCTGTGGGATCATTCTCCTCAGTATTTTCTAGTATCTTCTATCTTAAAATAAAACAATGCCCTCACTTACCCATATCCCTTGTAGCCTTTTCTCATTTCTCTCCTCTTTTTTCTCAGCATAACTACCTGAAAAGAGTTATCTGTCCTCTTGTTTATACTTCTTCACTTTCTGTTCATTCTCTGACCCTCTGCAGTTGGGCTTCTGTCTTCTCTGCCCTTCTGAGACTACTCTTGTCAAGGTCATTAGTGACCTCCGTGTTGTCAGAAACAATGACCATATGCCCATCCGTGTGTTATTTGATCTTTAAGCAGCATTTGACAGGGCTAACTTCTTCCTGCTCTTTGAAACACTCTTTTACTGTTGGTTTATGTAACGTCACACTGTGGTGGCTGTGGAGGCATATCATTTAGGTCTTCCTTCATGAGAATCTTCTACAGAGTTATAGCTGACTTGAAGCCTTCAGCTATCATACCCTTAGATCCAACACAGTGGAAACACGGTCCAGACTTCCTTGGAATGCTCCCAGAGAATAACTGAGCATGACGGGGGTACTAGAACTGGAACTGGAACATTCTTTTGCTACGTGAAATTCCTCCAGTAGATGCATTGGATCAGAAAGTCCCCACTGGCCAGGCCAAATCTCTCTTGAAACCGAGCTGTGGTCTGAAGCAATTCTCCCGTCCCTCTCCTGTTCATAGATATCAAACCTACATAAGGTCTGAAACTCTCTTCATCTACTCCTGCCCCTCCTCCTTTATATTTCTCTTGTATGTCTAATCTCACCTTGGTATCACCTTCCCAGACGGCCCAAATGGACTCACATACTATCCTGCTCCCTCACCCACTTGGCAGTTCCTTATCTTCTTCACCTCCTTTTCTCCGCCAGCCCTTAACACTGATGGGCTCCATCTTTGGACCAGTTCTTCTCTTGAGTCCTTTAGACTCTCATTCAATTCCGTGGCTTTAAATATAGTCTTTACATTTCTGACTATCAAATCTGTATCTCTAGCTCTAATCTTTCCTCAGAACTCCAGACTTTTATATCTGATCATGTTCTTGACATCTCCACTTGAATATTTAGTGGTCATCGGAAAGGTACCATGTTTTAGGGAAGTCTTGATCCTCATCCAGATCCATCCTCCTTCAGCTGCCCTTGTCTCAGTAAATGGCTCCAGTCACTCCCGATGGTTTCTTTTCCTCATCTCCCATCATCAAGCCCCAGCCACTCACCTTGAGAGTATCTCCCAGATCAATCTGTTTTTCTTCGTCTTCACAGACGCTGCCCTAAGCACTGTTGCAGCAGCTCTCCGATTCTTTGCACTCTTGCTCACTCATAGTCCATTCACCACTCGGTAGCCAAAATGGACTTTTAAAGATGTGGATCAGGTCCAGCCAGTTCCCTGTTTACAGTACTACAAAGGCTCTTCATTGAACTTTGGACAAAACCCAGTTCCCTTACATTGCTTAGAAAACCCTCCTTAATTGGCGTGTGCTGGCTCCCTCAGATCTACTTCCTTCTCCTTGCTTCAACCACAGTGGCCTTCTTTCTGTCCCTGGGATGAGTCAATGTCATTCTTGCCTTCGGACCCATTATCTCATGCCTCAGTGTCCTTCCTCCTTGTCACACGGATCTCAGCTTACATGTTACCTCCTCTGAGAGGCCTCCCAACCTAAAGTTCTGTATCTAATTCCTTTCTAGTGTGTCACCTTATTTTCATTCTCTTCATAGTGCTGACACTTTCTTAGCTTTTTTGTTTTACTTACTGTCGGTCTCCCCTCAACTGGAACGGAAGCTCCATGAGAACAGGGCCCCTTTCTCTTTTGTTCGTTGCTGCATTCCCTGTGCCTCAGGCAGTGTCAGGTATGTCGTAGGCATTCATAAATGTCTGTGGAATGAGAGAATTGACAGAGCTTCATTAATTCACCTCTGTGAACATATTTTTTTCCCTTTGAAAGAAAAGAGGAGTGAATTTTCTTAACTCCATACTTCTAAATTGTAGCTTTTGCGATATTCACTGTTCCCCGGGATGTAGTTTTCCTTGAGTTTGTACATAATGCCAATACAGTTAAAATCCCATTATAGTGAATTCCATGGGGCATGCTGTTGGCTTTGCTACAGTGGACTTTGTCACAGAGCCATAAATTGCATTTCCAGTCTACGGAACTGGGGATGAAACAGCTGATTGTCCATTTCTCTGCAGGACTGGGAAAGGAAGGGAGGGAGGGAGGTGTAGCAAATCTCCTGCCTGCCTTGCCCAGGCTCTCTGATATTCTACATGGAACATTGGCTTTGGGTGTTTTGTGTGTTTCTTGCTGAGTGATTCAAGTGCTGGGAGAAGAAGGGGTAGTTGCGGAAGGGAGAAAAATGAAAAGACAATTACTCTTTGGGGATGGAAAGATTCTAGACTCACCTTTTTAAAGTTTTAGCTAAACAGTGTCCTCTCCTACTTTTTGTAGCATGAAAAGGTGCATCATCAGGGGCTGTTTTTACATGTGAGAAGATACGTGAACAAGGGCCAGGAAATGAAACAAGACAAAACAGAACACAGTTCCTAGGATGAAGTATTTAGTGTTGACAGTTTGTTGTAAACAGAGCAGTGAAGGTTTCTTTTTTTGTTTTTGTTTTTAATTGCATAGCCGTCTGAAATATGGCAACAGCTTAGTTACATTATGAAGATCTTTCTTCCGTTGTTACGGTAATTGTGTTCAAATCAGATTATCAGATTTTTGTTTCAATGCTCAAATGTTATGAGCCATATAAATGTTATGTTATTTGAAAATGTCTTGAGTTACTTTTTAAAGTCATTTATTAAGAGCTTTTTCTTGCTCTCTCAGACAGCAGTATATATACCCTTTGCTTGCACCTGTGATACTTGATACATGGCACTTCTCATGTTGTAATTGTGTTTATCTGTCTATGTCCTGTACAGCGAACGGAAATATGAAGGACAAGGGCTGTGTTTTACTCATTTGTGCATTCCTCACCTATAGTGTCCCCTGTCTTCCTCACCTTACCTGATGGAATGGTGCCAGCAAGAAATGGCTTTAAATACACGTTTATGGATTGGCAGTGTCTATTTCTATAGTTACCTCAGCCCGTTACTTATATCGGCCATCTCTTCTTACCCTGCTCTTGTTAACAAAGCTGCTTGCCTAATGGGCAATTATTTCTAGACTTTGTCAAGCTATCAAGCAGGCTGGGACGTTTGCTTGTTCCCAGCCTGGTTTATTGCATTCTCCGTCTTTTAGTTTTTAGAGTAATGTCTTCTTTGGTAAGCCCATCTGGTCTTCCTCTACCGAGAACCACAATCTGCCCGCTAATAATACCTGACCATTTCCTTTCTACGGTTTTACGTATGCTTCTATGGATCTTCTGTTGGTGTTATCTTATTCATCTTTTATCCCCGGTTATTTATCTTATTAAACTCTAAGTTTTTTGAAGGCCAGTCTACTAAACCAGTCAGTGCATACTCACTGAAAGCATTGTCACCTGTACAGTGGGGAAACGGACAAATATTCATATGCTATGTGTGCTCCCAAAGAACTGATGGTTTCCTTGGAGAATTAAAACCAACTATGTTTGCTTTATTTGAGATCCCAGAACTTCGTAAAATATACTATTATGTTATTAATAGCTTCCACGTAGGAGAAGAAACCCTGCCACGTGATACCTATAGAATGATTGTAAAACTAATCTCAAATTCACAAACGTGGGCATTCTGGATGGTATTCCAGAGAGACGACACAATGTGTATAAAAGCCTGAAGGCATTTCAGATGTAGAAAGGATCTAGAAGCTCATGAGATAGATGATTCTTCTGTTAACTTTTCTTCCATCCTCCTTGCCTTCTTCCCACCATTGCCCTCTCCGCCCCCCACCCCTTGGTGGTAAGGTAAACATCAGTGAAGATAATACCTCCCTAATGCTTCCCTTAAAAATGATATAAGGTAAACAAACTAATTGGACTTTCTAAAAAGGGACACTGAGATATCATAAATTTGTAAATGTAAATTCATACATCAGCACACAGCACTATTTTCCACACAAGTAGGTACAGTATGAACCAATTAAATGATGGCTCCCTTTTGTCCTTATCTGTTTTTATAACAGTAGAACTATAATTGTATATACAGACTGATGTTTGGGCCAAGTCTGTCGTTACAAAGATGTTAGTTGTAAATTTAGCCCATTATATTATTTCAACATGTGCTTTGTTATTTATTTTTCCTTCTAGAATGCTGCTGTCATTTGTTTGTTGAACAGCAATACGCAAACTCTTTTTTTGTTTCCCCATGGTGAATGTCTGAGAGGAAATATTGCTGCCTGGCAGAGGGGACTGGGGCCTTGTATGATTTATTTCTTCTAATTTTATTCCATTGTAAAAACTCCAAAATGATGTATTATAAAGACTCCAAAATGTTACAGAAACTTGAATAGTTTCAAGTTAATTCTTTTGAAATGTAGTTTTTTGCTCATCTTTCAAAATGAACAGTGCCTTGACATGTCTGAGGTTTAGGAAAATTTGGCTTCGGTTGATGAGGTGGGTCTAATATAGGTCTTTGTTGCTGAGTGAAATTTGGTGGTTTGGCTCATGGGAATTTGTGCAGAATTGTTGGTTTGTTTGATTTGGTTCCCTTTGGACTACACCCCTGAAGTTTTCTTTGGGTTTAGCTTGGTGATCCCCACCCCACACCAAACTCAAAGTGGAAAACAGTGGGAATGTTGAGGTTTATACCTCAAGCTATAACTCATCCTAGAGCTTTACCCACTTCTGAAAAAAAAGAAACAAAAAGCCTCGATTTTAAATCTTTGAATGAAATATTTATTGAAACTAGACTAAACAATCCCAGAGTTAGTTGGGATCTTAGAGGTCGTTTGACCCGACTCTCCACCTGATGCACAATTCCAACGATCAATTTTAGATTGTTTAAAGTCTTAAAAGCTAATTAACTTCCATACTGGAGTCCATATTTGCCCTTTGATTCAAGCTTGTTGACATTGTGGTCCAAGTTTGCTATATCTGTATGATTTTTTTTTTTCTTTTTGATCTATCAAGAACCAAGGGAAGTGTGTAAAAACTTCCAGATGTGTGTATTTCTACTTGTATTTCTGTCAATTTGTGCCTTATATATTTGGAGATTATGTTATTTGTTTAGAATTGCTTCATTTTCCTGAGAAGCTTTCCTTTGATCCTATGTAGTGATTTATTTTATCTCTAACAATTCTTTATATCCTAAAGCCTATTTGAAAAACAACAACAACAACAACAACTCATCTGGGCCCATATTAAAAGCCCACAGTACATGTACAGAATATTATATAACAGCACCAAAGGATCTGGGCCGGCATGCTGTAATCAAGCACATTGATATAATAACAACAAAATGTGTGAATATTTACACTAAGTGGGATATATAAAAATATATTTTTCACCTTTTTACTTTCAAATTTTCTATGTTCTTATATCTCGGTTATGTTCCTTAATAAATGACATATGGATGACTTTTACTTTGTCATACAAGTTGTAGTCAATTTAGTGATTACTGATATTTGCAGTTGTGTCTGTCATATTGACATTCTATTTATCTTGTTTTTTTTCTGTGCCTTTTTCTTTGTCCTCCTCTTTTTCTTTTTTTAATTAAAGAATTTTTTTAATGTTTTTTATTTATTTTTGAAGCAGAGAGAGAGACAGAGCATGAGTGGGGGGGGGGGGGAGGAGCAGAGAGAGAGAGGGAGACACAGAATCTGAAACAGGCTCCAGGCCCTGAGCTGTCAGCACAGAGCCCGATGCGGGGCTTTAACCCATGGACCATGAGATCATGACCTAAGCCGAAGTCGGACGCTTAACAACTAAGCCACCCAGGCGCACCTGTCCTCCTCTTTTTCTGACTTCTCTTTTGCTACTCAACTTGTCCTTACTCATTCTCTACTTCTTATCTGGAAATTTTATATTGTCTTTCTTTTCTTTTAGTAGTTATCAATAAAAGTTTATAAGCATACTTCATAAAGCCTATAATTAATATTTCTCATCTCCTGATCTGCATGATTAACTTTAATCGTATCTCCCCTCCATTTTATCTTCTCATTGTTAAATGTTTTAATTCTACCTTGTTTTTATATGATTCAAATTAGTCCTCATTAATGTTATTTATAAAAAAAAATTCAGAATTTCCCCATATTTTCCCAGTTTCTTTGCTCGGTGTTGTTTTCTTTCACTTCTTTCTGGTATGAATTTCCTTTTTCCTGAAGTACATCATTTGGTAATTCTTTCACAAGGGTCTATGAATGGTTCCCACTTTCAGTGTTAATTTCATTTGATTTGTGTAGTAGCTGAGTATGGAATATTTGGTCAACAGCTCTGTTTCTCAGTATTTTGAAGATAATCATTCCATCACTTTTTAACTTTTGCTTTTCAGAAGTCTGTCTTAGTCTAACTGGTCTTTTTCAGGAAATGTCTTTTCTTGCATTGTTTTTGAGAGCTTTTCTTTGTATAGATGTTCTGTGGTTTCATAATGGTGTCCCTCCATGTGGATTTATTTTTATTTATCTTACTTAGGACTTGTGCTTCTGAAATCTGAAGATTCACAACCCGTCATCAATTTTGGGAAGTTCTCAGCTATTCTTCCTTTAAATAGTTTCACTCCTCCATTCTCTTCAGTGTGTATTTCTGTAACTCATGTTAAACATACCTTTTCCTTTATGTTTAGTGTGGTTTCTTAAACTTCAAAAAATATACATTTTCTTTGTTGCATTTGTTTTTTGTCGCATGTTGGATAATTTCCTCAGATACCTCTTCTAGTTCACTGAGTCTCTCCTCACCCATGTGGAACCTGTTTAACCCTTCCACTGAGTTTTTAAAATTTCAATGATTATATCTTCATTTTTAGAAGTACTACACAGTCATCTTTTCCTATCTGTTCTTGCTTTTCATAGTGTCTTGCTATTTTAATATTTTTTATTACTTAAGTATTTAGTAGTTTGAACACATTTATTGCATAGTCTGTATGTCTAAAGCTCTTGTAGGTGGGGACCTGACTTTTGGTACATCCACTGACTCTTTTCTGACAGATTGTATTCTTGTGGGCTTTGTTGTTTTGGATTGTGAGCTCATATTCAGTGGAGTTTTGTCCATTGGAATCCTGTACTACAGTATGAAAGGCATGTCACTCTAGGTTAGATTTATTTTTGCCCCTTCCTGCTGCCCCGGGGCTATCATCAGTTTCAAACCACTTTTTGTGTTAGTTTCAGGAATTGAGATTTACAGACAAGTTGGGTAGTGTAAATTATACCTCTTTTATGTACATGAATAGATCAGTGATTACAAATGTTGAAGGAAGACTTTTCTCTTCCTACTCATAGTTCAGGCAGAGATAGACAAGTTTCCTTACCATTTCCTATTCTGTTAGGTGAATATGAATTTTTTTTCTTGTTTGTTATTTTAGTGATGGGCCCAGGTTTATAAGGAATCTCATTTCCAAATACCCACTTGCTAGTGGCCTAAACCCTGGTTACCGATACCAGCATTCTTTTCCTACCCCCACACTCCTGGGGTCACCCCAGCTCATGTACTTTTATTTTGTTTTTCATTTACTTTTTTGTTTTTGGTCCCTGGGGATATTTTCCTTACTTTTTTTTCTTTTTTGCAAATTTAGCTGTGCTTTTAAAAGGGTTTGTATTATATTTTATCCAGAATTTCTAAGTGGGTTTTAGAAGCAGCGATTTCAAGCACTCTGGGTAGCCATAATGGCAGAATTGGAGGTCTTAGTCCTTTTACATTTCCCTGTCCTGTACTAATACCAGGGGTTTGTTTGTTGTTGTTATTGAACCGCAGGACTTCTGTTGATCTCTGTTGTTTTTATAGTTATTGTCATTAACTGTGGTCCCTCTTTTCAGCTTTTTTTTTTTTTTAAATCCTAACTCTGTTATCTAGTATGTTAGCTTTACTGCTCAGACCCAAGTCGTTAGTGTGTTTCATGTACGTACCATCTTGATTTTCTGTATTTGGTAAAAATATTAAAACTGGAACAATCCATGCATATAGCCCAGGGATACACCACTAGAGGTCTGTGTGTCAGTGGATATTAAACACATCTCTTTGAAATTACTTACAGATATGTCCAACTCTGTTACTCAGTTCAGCTTACATTTGAACTTGGCTCACAAGGTTTGTTCCTAATGAGCTTGCTCAGTTCAGCTCAGTCTAATTTATTTCCACCAATATCTCTGAAGTACACCCTATGTGCCATTCTGTGTACTGAGTATACCACAGACATATGAAAGAACAAGTCGTAGCTCCTTCCTTCATGATGCTCATACCTGGTAGACAAAAAATTCAGGGAAGCAAATAACCAGCCATATGGTAATCTCTTTCTGCATTTTGCTCAGGATCAACCTCTTTCTCACTGATTGCTAGTTTATGACACCTACCCTCTTTGCTTTTTTGTTGTTCTTGTTGTGCCATAGGCCTGTTGGTTGAGTTTATATTATTGATTTGTGGGAAAAATTTTATAGGCTAATTTCCACATTTCTTTTCTCTATAATCTTTTGGGAATAAATTCATTTTGGTATATTCCTAAATTTTCAGAATATTACATCAATAAAGAATTACTAAAACTATTGGACAAATGTTAAGTTAATTTCATATTTTATTTACTTTTTATTTTTATTCTATTTATCCCGTTGGTTAAAATTTTTCTCAAGTTTTCTTTTCTCCAAACTTCCTGTTTCCTAGAAAGACAGTGCATTATACATGTCTGATATAAATTTTATGTTTTTTGGCCTGGCCCTTTGCGTTGACTTTTTCACCCTGGCTTTCCTCCCTGGTCTAAGACTTCAGCTAACTTTTTATTGTTAGTCTTTGAAAATTTGCTAGGCAGGCTAATGATGTAACCACATTTTCAGTGAAAGAGCTTAATTTAATTAAGGGATAAGTTTTTATCTGACTAGAAATTTTAGATTTGATCTTTATTCTTTTTTTTTCTCTGTAACCCCAATCAACATTCATTAAGCCGGAGGTCCTGTCAGTATTTCCCTCTGAAGCATTTCATATCTGCTCCTGGTGTCTTAGTCCCACGTCTAGTGTCCTAGCTGACACCTTTATCCTTTCTCACTGATACTTGGGTCACTTCCTAAATGTTTTTCATTTCTCCTGACTGTAATTTTACTCCTGTGTTTTTCATCTGGCAATTCCTGATCTAGTAAGTTATAAAATCAATTTACTTGTGTATGATCAGAATTTTTTAAAGATGTAAAATAGAAGAGAGAGACAGTATTAGAGTCCACGGCTATAATCAAAATGTTTTTTCATTAAACTTTTGTTGAAAAAAAAATTTTTTAACGTTTAGTTATTTTTGAGAAGAGAGAGACAGAGCACAGGTGGGGGAGGGGCAGAGAGATTGGGAGACAGAATCTGAAGCAGGTTCCAGGCTCTGAGCTGTCAGCACAGAGCCCCACGTGGGGCTGGAACTCACGGACCGCGAGATCATGACCTGAGCCGAAGTCGGACGCTAAACCGACTGAGACACCCAGGCACCCCTAAACTTTTGTTTTAATTATGTATATACTCCAACCGTTAACTTACCATCTGTAATAGGAAATAATAATTGCATGGGTTTTTGACATTTGGAGGAGTGTTATTTGAACCTTTTCCGTACGTCTAGAGAACTGTGAATCATCTGAGTCTTGGTAGGAGGCAGGACCTGTGTTGTATTACAGATAAAGAAAAAAATGCCACATCTTGCCTTTTCAGCATCCCTCTCAGCGAAGGTGCTGGCTTCTGACCTAGGCTTACTTAACCAGATATCTGGGATGTTGAACTGGGACTGACAGAGGCAGGAAAAGTGAGCACCATGGCTCATGGTGGTGACAGTAGACACGACATCAGAAGTTGGTTTTCTGGGCCACATAGGCCAGTAACCCCAGCCGTGGCATCCGGTGGTAGCAGTGGGAACCTCGTCAAAATGGTTTTGGGCGTAGTTTGGGAATGTTTCTGCATGTGTAGCTTCCGTTTACTTCTCTGCCTAGTTTGTCAGTCTGCTACTCCAAAATTTTTGGAGATTTTATGAGCTGCTTCATTTCCATTCAATCCGTTTCTTGTCTTCTGCAATAGACTGAATTGTGCACCCTCCCTTCATCTGTTGAGCCTTAACTGCCATGCGACTGTATCTAGAGATAGCGTTGGTAGGAGGAAAGTGAGCTTAAAGAAGGTCATAAGAGTGAGACCCTAATGTGATAGGACTCTGGCCTTGTCAGAAGAGGAGGAGAGGGAGATCTTTCTCTCTTGGCCATGTGAGGACATGGGGCAGAGGCAGAGAGATCTGCAAGCCAGGAAAAGAGCTTTCACCTGAAACCAAACCCTGTTAGACCTTGATCCTGGACTTTCAGCTTCCAGAACTGTGAGAAATAAATGTTTGTTGTGTAAGCCAACCAGTGTGTGGTATTTTGTTACGGCGGCCCGAGCTGACAAATACAGACTTGGGTGCAGGGAAGCGGGCAACAACCACACACTGTCATGAAAAGAGGGAGGCAGAGCCCCATGGACTTCCCAGAGCGTTGCCACGGAGTGGGACTTTCTTCCTGCCTAAGCTGGGGCCAGGGCTTGCTTTTTCCACTGAAGGACCCCTTCTCAGTGTCTCCAGGAGAGTGGCTCATCCGCTTTTCACCTCACTCCTGCCTGGGCTAGGCAGAAAGCACTTTTAAGGGCAGAGAAACAAACAACATGTAGTTTGCCATCAATGGCAACATTTGCACAAGTCTGAGTGTGCTGGGTCTGGGCCCAGGTGCCCAGGAGCCCGCTCAGCCGGCACCTGCCACCTCTGCCCTGGCCTGGCCTGACCACCAGCTGCCCCTGCAGACTCCCCGCTGCTTGGCCGGAGGGGGCCGGCACACCTCTGAGCACATCTAGTCTGTTCCTGGGAACTGTACCTCCTAACATCTTGTTTGAGGCACAGAACCTGAATGCCCCGCATGACAGAGATAAGTCATGCTGCAGAAGAAACCCCTGAGGGTTTATTGTTACAATTAAAGTTTTAAAAGCAGCTGACTAGGATGAACAGCAACATTTTCAAACGAAAATAAACTGAGAATGGACCCGTGTGAGATGTGGAAAATATTTTAAAGCAAAGGAAATGATTCAGCACCTCCGCGATGTGGCACAGAGATGAATTACGCAGGTCAGTTTTAACTTCTGTGGAGAGCCTCTGTGGAGAGTGTCGGATGAATCTGTGCGGGGGTGCTTCGCAAAACGCTCACGGAGGAGTATTTAATGTTAGAATTCGGAAAGAGAAGAGCCCCTCCGAGTGATTTCAGCCTTTCCTCCCAGAATCAGAACGGTGGAAGGGGGCATACATAGCATGTCTTATGGGGCAGAGCTTTATTTACATAATGGACGCTTTGTAAAGTAATTTAAAAAGTGACCTTTTAAAGGTTTAACTCGGTTTGTTTTGTTAGATTTTCTCATTTATTTTTTTTTCCCCAGGTCTGTTTTCCCAACTTCTTGTAACATCTAAGCGAATGCTTTAAGAGAATATATTTCCCCTCTATTTCATAAATCAAACGTACAGGTGTTAAGTAAAAATAAGTAAATTATTTTGAAAAGTAAATATTCAAGTTACTTTGTAGACATTAACTAAAATAAGGATTTTTATGGTGCAGTCCCAAGTGCTAAATGTTTAATCTTAGGAATAAATGTTTCAGTGTTTTTTTAATTTTAGGTATTTTTCCAAGCAAATTTGGTTTTTAGTAGATTCCATTTTTCATTACTGAAAAGGGGCTTAACTAATGTGTATTTGCAGAATTGCTTTACTACGTTGAGATCAATATTAAATATTACCTAAGACTGTAGTGGAAGAGGGTTAGAACTGCATCTGTGTTAAAAAGAATTTTTTTTTTAATGTTTATTTATTTTTGAGAGAGAGTGTGCGCACGCAAGTGAGCGAGCAGGGAGGGCAGAGAGAGAGGGAGACACAGAATCCGAAGCAGGCTCCAGGCTCTGAGCTGTCAGCACAGAGCCCCACGCAGGTCTCAAACTCACGAGCCAAGAGATCATGACCTGAGCTGAAGTCGGATGTTCAACCGACTGAGCCACCCAGGCGCCCCACATTTGTGTTTCTTATTTGAGAGATTTAAGGAATAATTACTTTAATTTGGAGGACCTGATGATTAGGGAGAGTTTCCAAGAGGTGTCCCTGCAGTTTTGGGTATGGAAGGCTTGTGTAGCGATGAAATTTGACCCAAAGTGAAATGGATGTTTTGTGAGGTTATGAGCTTCCCATCGCAGGAAGTATTCAAGCAGAGGCTGAATGACTTACTGTCAGGGATCCTAGAGTTACTAGGTCTCTGCACTCTGTGGGAAGGTATGGTGTTCAGTAGGGCGAGACTTCTGAGGGCCCTTTGCATTCTAGAGCAAAAGTTCTAAATAGTTTAGTTTGTCAGAGTCACATGCTTTTTGTTGGATGAGTCATTGTTTGAACTCATCCAGTGATCACTCAAAATTTGAAGACACAACTTAAAGGAAATTGCTTTTGGTTATTTAAGATGCTGTTGAATGCTTAGCTTTTCTAATTTTCTAAGCTTAAAATAAATCACACAGGGGACAAAGGATTTATTCAGGTTTTGAAAGGCAATGCAAAAAGGTCTCTCTGATTAGTTACCCTCACAACTTCAACTCAAGCTAGAGAAGAGGAAAAGAAATGTGGATTAGCTATTTTTTTTTCCTTTAGATTTCTTGTGCTTGTAATTGATCTCGTTCCTAGCCAGCTCACGTTTCTTCTGTATATAACTCACCCACTGCCAAACATGTTTCACATACTTTTGTGTGAAGTCGACTGGCATGAAAAACATGGTGCACTTGGGGTCCAGAGGACCCAGATTTATTTAAGAATGCCTGGAGAGGCCCTGTAACGGCAGTTCCTTCCACATGCGACCATCTGAGATGCTAAGGGGGTAAAAAAGAAGCCTTTTAGTTTTTAGTCTCAGAATCAAGGCTGCCATCAAGTGGGGGAAATTAGAGGTAATTGTCATGCCATTGTCTGAGGCAGAGTGAGATTTCCAGAGACCATGATTTCCAGGATCCCCAGCATCCTCTCTCCTTTCTCAGCTTTCTGTCTCCCACTGCCCAAAATGCCAGCTGGACTCGCTGATCTGTTCCTCCTTGTCCCAACAATCTTAAGAAATCCTTTCATTCTTTGTCTCCTTCCTCTGCTTTATTATGTGTCTTTATCTCACCCCATGGAATTATATTGTATACAGCACTTATTTTACTTTTTACATTGGTGTTAGTTCTGATCCTAATCATTTCCTCTAGAACGTAAGCCCCATGCAGACAGGGGACCTGTCTGTCTTGGTCACTGCTGTATCTTCAGCTCATAGAATAAGTAGTACCTAGTATATACCAGGTACCAGGGATGAATCTTTCAACATTTTTATTGGCTCATTTGTCGAAGTTTCTAGCAGCTTTCACTGAAT
Source organism: Herpailurus yagouaroundi (assembly GCF_014898765.1). Lineage (NCBI taxonomy): Eukaryota > Metazoa > Chordata > Mammalia > Carnivora > Felidae > Herpailurus > Herpailurus yagouaroundi. The sequence continues at coordinate 6,424,220 of NW_024412394.1, read as the reverse complement.
TGACTTAGATTTCTTTGGTAAAACTGTGCTTCCTCATCTGATGTAATTTCCCCGCCTCCCCCCTCATCCTCTTTTGCAGTCATTATAAAATGTTCTCCTCAGTCTGCATCCTTAAGAGAAGCCAAATCTTACAACTTAAACAAGAAAATAAAAGGCAGTTACTTCTTCAGACTTTTGTCTCCAACTTTTTACTTACCATTCCTTGTCGTTACTTCCCTTCCTGGTTCGGGTCTTGGAGGTGATGGTCTACTCTGCTGTCTCGGCCCCGTCCCCTTCAAAACCCTCTGCAGCTTGATTTGTGCTATCTTTATATTTCATAAATTCCTCTCATCAACGTACTTTTTCCTAGGGCTTCTCACAGCCATATCTAAAACTGACTACGTCGCACTCATTATGACCTTTTCTACGTGTCCAATGCCCTGCAGCTGGCCACATTTCCGCTTTGGTGTCAGTAGCCCATGGGCCATCCTTCCGGGAGAACCCTGAGGCTGGTTAGCTTTATTTCAGACTCGGCAATGTACAACCCAGCTCCCTGCTTCTGTGTTTCCCCATCATCCATCTCCAGTCATTGGTCAGGGAACAAATCCTTACAGCCCCATACTCAGAGTCCTTATTTCCCACAGCGTCCCTTGGCAATCTTGTTCCAACATTTGCATTTCCTTACATCTGCATATCCTAGAACACAGGCTTTGCCACCAGTGTCGGCATGGCATGACTAGTTGCTCTAATTGGATCTTCTGAGTGATACCAACTTGAGGTTTAAGAAACTGCAGATGGATTCCCGGCTCAAATCCTGCATGCATGTATTCATTTACAAATATTTCCGACTGCCCCCTGTTTGCAGACATTGGTTTAGGCTCTGAGGTCACCGGGGTAAACACGGCAGAGAAAATCCCTGCTTTCTTGGAGCTTACTTTCAGTTTGAGCCTTTTATTGTCCAACAGGAATTTTTAAAAGGGACTTCTTACATTTAACTGGGCTTTAAATTAATTTTTAATTTATTAAAGCTGTGCATTCAGAAACCTACTTCAACCTACAAATCAAGTCATTGTTGTATAAAAATAAGAACAGGCTCTTTCATATTGTATTTTACTAACATTTGGTTAATTCAAGTTTAAAAGTTGAAATTTCTCTTAACGATTAGTTCTGATCCCACTTTAGGTAATTCAGTTCCCTTCAACATTTTAAACCTCTTTTACACATTTAATCTTTCTGATTTCTCAAGCACCTCAACTGCCTGGTGGGGCAGACTTTCAAACCTAACAAGCAAATCATTCTAAGAACATAAGCAGCTTAAAAAAAATAATGATCAAACATATACATGTAGAAACTCAACCTCTGTTAAACATTTCCACACTGTTTCCAAAATTAAATCAAATGTTCTTACACCTTCCAATTTAATATCACAAGTCTGAAATCAATTGCATGTGTCAAATTGAAATCATAATCTCTAAGTATTTCAAACCCTTTAAATAAACATACCTAGAATAGCCCAGTGATGTGAAAATTACCTTTAAACATATTCCATAAAAAGTACAAAGAGTGTGGGTTTGATTTACTTTGTTATCTCTGCTCTTATTTATTTAATCTTTCCTGGGGTGGCAAAGTCACCAACACAATTAAGGTAAGGAGTTGTACTATCTTTGGATGACTGGGGCTACTAGGTTGACAAATCAAAATACTCCTATGGTGAATGATTGCTAAGAGGTTGGCCTGATTTGTGTTTTTCAAAGATGGCTCCTGGTCTGTATGGTGAAGGATTGAGGGGGGTGGTCAGATGATATCAGTCTGTCAGTGACTCTTGGGTCTGTCTGACTCTTCATCAGCCTCTTCATGGGAGGGGACTTTATCTGTTAAGATACTCTTATTAGTTTCCACATCTCTGCTGCCTCTTATACCCTTCTCTTTTATTCTTTCCCCTGCTGCGTGTCTCTCTAATTCCTTTTCTGGTCCTTTAATTTTCACTTGCTCCCAGTTCTACTGGAGGTGAGGTGAGATGTTTTAGGTTCTAGGAAGGGAGGAAAATAAGGCCCCCCCACAGAAACGGGTTGGGGGTTGGACTTAAAAATAAGAGGAAAAAAATAAGAAAGAAAACATTCCTGACACAGACACATAGTCAAAAATCTAGAGGTATACACAACATATGTCAACCTGGGTTATCTTTGTGGGACATGGTTATGGAGGACCCTGAGTTTCTACTCTCTTCCATGTTTTTGACAAGAAACATACTGTTTCCATAATCAGAGAAATTAAATAAATAAATAAATAAATAAATAAATAAATAAATAAATAGTAGATGCAAATCAAGGGGATTAGCATGGCAATAGAATCACAAAAGGCTTTATAAAGAGGATGGAAGTGAATCTTGAAGAACTGAGGCTTCCCACTTAAAACAATCCTATTGTTATTAAATCTTCTTTCAGTATATCATTGTAGTGTAAGAATGGCTTTTGAAATGGCAGATTGTGATGTATCTTATCAGATGGAATGTGAACAAAAGTCACCATGTGTAGGTTCCTGTATTTATCAGCAATTTGGGGGTGATTGTTTTCATAGTTTAATAGTCGCAGTGAATGTAAGACCAGTTTGTATCTTGCAGCTCTCACTCACGGAGCAGCAGTACAAGAAACAAATATGTGAGCACCAGCTTTATGTTTGAGGCACTACAAGGTGCCTTCATGGGATTTACAGGGAATGAAAAGGGAATTATCACTTGCCTTAGAAAACTTGATGTAATTATGGAATCATGCATAATGTCCTCTCTGACCAGAAAAACTATATTTTAATTTTGTACTTATTTGAAAAGATAATGGAAGCTTCTGATCATACTAACCTACTTTGATAATGTTATTATCTCATGCTAACTGTTAGTATTTTGAAATTGCTGTAAAGTTCTTTTATGAGGGGCACAGTGCTGTGTGTGTTTAGACTGATGACATTCATATAATTGAATAGAATAAACTGAATACTTGGGCTCCTTAGCTCAGTAAAATTTGGCTCTTTAAAGCCTGTTTTAAGGAGAACCTAGGTGGTTCAGGTGGTTAAACATCCGACTCTTGATGTCGGCTCAGGTTGTGATCTCATGGTTGTGAGATCGAACCCCACTTTGGGCTCTGTGTGGAGTGTGGCACCTCCTTGGAATTCTCTCTCTCCCTTTCTCTCTGCCCTTGATCACATATGCTCTTTCTCTCTCTCAAAATGAGTAAACCTTAAAGCCTGTTTTAGAATTTTACTTATTTGTATTATATTGTACATAGAAGACTGCAGTGGAAGAATGGAAATAATCAATGTTTGCTGGAATGAATGCACAAAAAAATGGATGAATGAAGGGATAGATAATAGGCCTTCAATACATTTTTGATTGTCAGTTTTGATGGCCATGCACATGAACTTATGGGCAAATATGATATGGCTACGTTGGCCAGTTTCCAGCACAGCCAAGTTTAAGCCATTTCTTTGAGGCTAAGTCATACAAAATACAACTTTATTGACTCAGATCATTGTATAGTTGAACTGATCAATAACCATGAAAAGTGGCCAAAAAAAAAAAAAAAAAAAAAAGCCAGTTTGCTGAATGACCAGTGCAGTAATAATGTATAGAACTGGTCTTTTTCTGGGGCGCCTGGGTGGCGCAGTCGGTTAAGCGTCCGACTTCAGCCAGGTCACGATCTTGCGGTCCGTGAGTTCGAGCCCCGCGTCAGGCTCTGGGCTGATGGCTCGGAGACTGGAGCCTGTTTCTGATTCTGTGTCTCCCTCTCTCTCTGCCCCTCCCCCGTTCATGCTCTGTCTATCTCTGTTCCAAAAATAAATAAACGTTGAAAAAAAAAAAAAAAAAGAACTGGTCTTTTTCTGTGATTAGCTGCTTTGCTGGCCTTAGACTTGTGGCCACATTTAAGGAGAAGGAAACCCAGATTAATGAGATGATATTCCAAATACTGAAACAAAATAGGACATATATTTTCTATATGTAACACTTTCTTGGCCCAGATATTCTTAAGTAACTGTTGGGAAATTGCTGTAAAATACATAGAGAATTGGTCCTATTGTGTGAGCCTTTATGGTACAATATAACCTCCAGGTTAAGGGACCACATGTTAAAGTCACATTGGGGCTGGTTTTCCGGTTTAGATTTCAGCACAAAGGATTTACTGGAGATACTGGGAAGATTTCTTGACAGAGCTATTTAATGCTAGAATGAGTTATTAGGAGCAATTGTGGATTCTCTTGGCAGCCTCTAAATATAGTTCCATTTCTCCTCTGTCCAGGATGGGGTAGGTAGGCCTACCTGAGAACAGAAGGACAAACCAGACTGGTCCTGCTAGCCCAAAGTTTTGGTAATTCATTACAACCCAAAAGGAAGCTGGCAGTTCTTAAATGATTTAGTGGTTCTGTTTCATGTATTCAAGTAAGAGCCACACACCATGTTGGATTTTTACGCTCTAGCTTGGCTGACTGCCCCTGTGTGAAGACCTTCATTATTGAGTTTTATTTTCATTCACTCTAAACTTTTCCCCTTGGGTGGAAATACGTGTGCTTGGCCTCAGCTCATAGGGAAATTATTTAATGTATAACTCTGAACTTAATATACTGAGTCAAGCAGTAGTAGAGCAAAATACGATTTTTTTTTTCTCATTTGTGAAACAAATTATGCTCTTCAAGAGCAGTAGATGCTTATTTCCAAGCTGACAGAATTCTTTCCAAAAGTCCTGCTTAAAAAGAGTTTGGCGGGGTGGGGGTGGGGGGGCGGGAAACAAAATACTAAATAGAACAAAAAAGGTATGGTAAGACCATCAGGTATAATTTTTTTGCTCTTTCAACCATTACAGAATTTTCAAGATACCTAGTAAGATCGTGTACTTCTCTTACTTTGTAGATAGGTGCTCTTTATATTTTTGTTTCAATTTTCTAAACTAAAAATATACTAAAAATGCATAGCATTTTTAAAATGCACTGTAGAGATGTTTTTAATGCAGTGTGAATATTCAACTTTAAACCTCCTGAATATTTTAATGAAATCGGCTCAGTTCCAACTCCTTTCTGCGTGTATCCATTATGTATATGGAAAATAGATCATATCGGTGTGTAGTTCTCTGAAAATAAAAGTAGACATCCTAAGCAACATGAGAGTTTGGACTGTTTATGTCCTTTTTGTGTTCCAGCTCAGTGCTTAACCTTTTAGTATCTAAACTTAACACGTGTAGAATATAGACGGTGGGTGAGTTAAAGTTGTTATGAGGGCCGTAACTTTTCAGTTTCCTGTATGCTTAAACTTGAAACCTTAATGTCGTATTAATGGAATTTTGTGTCTTATGTGTACATGCACAAATCTTCTAGACAGATGCTAAAAATGCCAAAATGAGATGAATACAACTAAGAATACAACTAAAAATGTTCTATAAATGTGATTATAGGGTTTAGGCATCTTGTTGAGATCACTTTTTTGTTTTCTGACAAAGCTGGCGTGGCTGATTGACCTTTAATATGCGAGAAGAATGTGCCAATTATTTGTGTACAGGTTGTCTTAACTTGCCAGACTGCTTAAGAACTGTGGGCAAAGCAAATATTTGTATATTTAATCATTTATTACCATCAAATTCCTTTATTATTTTAGACATAAAAATTTAAAAGTATATTGGCTACAAGGCCAAATAACCTTAGGAACTTTCAATTTAGAGAGAATTTGTGGCATTGCACAATGAGTTTGCCAGAGAAATAATTATGTGATTGTGTCCACACTATTTGTTACAATAGAGGACAAGGTTAATTCCACCCTCTCCTTGGGGATCGAGCTGATAGTCATGTGACAATGCTACTAATTTAAATAGTGATTAGACACATATGTGGCTCTAACCTTCCCAAGGTTAGTTAGAGGCAGTGATTGACTCATCAAACTCTCCCTCCCACCAACCCTCTCTCCAGTCTTTTCCTTCATTCCATAGGTGTTATTGAATGTGTGTAGACTTCTAGTTACCCTGCCCTAGGCTTAGGAGACAGTGACTTAATTAAGATAGGATTTCTGCCCGCAAGGAGAACACAGAGTCATGGGTCAAACAGACAAGAAAATCAGTCACTTAATTGACTCAGCGGAAGGTATAATGAGTAGAGAAGGGACACAGAAGAACCTCCGTTCTTTCCTTGGGATGGTGGTGGGAAGGTGAAAGTGCCAGTGGAGAAGCAGTCAGGAAGAACTATACAGAGCAGCTAGTAATGGAGTTGTGTCTGCGACTTGGAGATGTAGGTGTTATATAAGCAAATGCATGTGAGGAAAGAAGAAATTTGGTTGGGGCAGAGGGTTAGAGGGTGAAGTTTGTGGCTGGTGGGTTCATTTGACCTTCCACACAGAAGAACTCAAATTCAAGTGGGAAATCTTTTGGGAACTGTAGACAGGTCCAATGGCTAGAGAAAGGGAGAAATAATGGGAAATGACAGGTGAAAAATATTTCAGGTGATGACAAGCCTCATATGACCCACAGAGAAAACTGGATCTTGCCAAATAATTTAAATCAGAGCAGTGGCCCAGTTATATATGCTACAGAAAAATCATTCTGATGGCGCTATAGAGAAAGGATGAATTGGAGGGACACAAGACTATTTAGGAAGGCATTACTGTAATGCAGGGTTCTCAGAGGCAAAGGCTGTCTAGAGTCTAGGCAGAGAACACAAATAAGTAAATGGGCCAAGTTCAGAAACTGGAGAACTTGGACATAGGGCCTAAGTAAATAAAAGGAGCCGTCACTACTTGGCTCCAGCCCGTTGTTGCCCTTTGGGAAAGCAAAGATACCCCACCACACACATACACACACCCTGTTGCACATTCATTATTTACTTTTGGCTCTCAGATGGGTGTCAAACGTTTTTAAAAACATGAACAGGTCAACACTATACTGACCAAACAAAATAAATCATTGGGCCAGATACAACCTAAGCCAATGTGTCACTGAAGTGTGTTCTTTTGAACACTGATCTTTGAAAAATGAGTTCTGTGGTCAAATAAATTAGAGGCAATTGGAACTTGACAAAACTGATTTTAAAATTCACAAGGAAAAGAAAGTGTGCAGGAATAGCCAAGATCATTCTGTAGAAGAACAAAGATGAGACGATGTCCTACCAGATATCAAACCATATTATAAATCTGTGATAATTAAAGGAGCATAGTTATCAGCACAAAGATGACAAATAAATTAAGATAAAATGAATATTTCAGAAACAGTCTCATGTATATATGACAATTTAGTTTATGATAAGGGTAGCATTTTAAATGAGTCGAGGAACGATGGGTCATTTAAGAACTGATACTGGGGAAACTAGCTATTAACTTAGCAAAAACAAAGTTAGGTTCTAACTCATGCCCTGAACAAAAAATAAACATAAGGTAAATTGAATAACTAGTTAAGAAAATAAAGCAATAAATAGCAGGAAATGGAGGAAACATTTCTATGATGTTGGAAAATAGAAGGCCCGCTCAATGACATAAAATGCAGAAAACAAATTTGACTTGATCAAAAAAACCCCAAACATTTGGGCAATTTAAGCCACCATAAACAATATTAAAAGGTAGGCTACTATCTGGAAAAAGATATACAAATATAACAGTAATGCAATAATATACAATAATATATATCATGTTATCCATAACATGGAAATAACCCCTCCCAATTAAGAAAGAGACAAATAATTTATTACAGAATTATTCAAAGGACATGAACACAGTTAGTTCCCTGAAGAGGGGAGATAATTGGTCAGTAAACATATGAAAATATACTTAATCACATTGCAATCAGATACATGAAAACTAGAGATACGGGAGACTTCTTCCCCTCCCTAAATTGGCAAAATAAAAATTTGGTAATATCAAGAGTGAGAGTCTGGGAAAATAGGAGCTCTTTCATTACAGATGAGCATAAACATTGGTATGGTCACTTTAGAGCACATCATTGTGAGTGTCAGAACTACTATCAGAACTACTGCTCTGTGACCCAGAAATTTCACTTCAAAGCATCTACTGCGGAGAAATGGTAAAGGCTGTCATCCCTCCCAGCATTGTCTACAATGGCAAGCAATTGGAAAGAATCCAGCTGTTCATCTGTAGAGGACTGGTTAAGTCACATATTTACACTGTGACGTGCTATACAGACTTAGGTTAAAAAATAATGAGGTGGATCGGCTGATGTCTGAGTAAACAGAACAAATTACCCCAAACAAAATACATATAGTATGAAACCAGTTCTTTAAAAAGGGACAAAGACATAAAACAATGCTATGTGTTAAAAAAAGAGCGGAAGTGTGCATGCAAAAGAGATAACGGTAATTAATTAAGGTGAAAGTTTGAGGATGGGGAAGGGAATTATGTTCAAGTGGGATTGAACTTCATGGTAATTTAAAAATTTTAACAAGCATGTATGCGTGCATTTATGAGCTACTTGTATAATCAAAGATAAATGAGGGGAACCTGGGTGGCTCAGTCAGTTGAGCATGTGACTCCAGCTTAGGTCATGATCTCGAGGTTCATGAGTTTGAGCCCCACATTGGACTTCAGCTCAGGCCATGATCTCGAGGTTCATGAATTTGAGCCCCACCTCAGGCTCGCTGCTGTCAGCCTGTCAGCGTGGAACCCACTTTGGATCCTCTGTTCCCCATTCTTTGTCCCTCCCCACTTGCACTCTCCCTAAAATAAATAAATATTAAAAAATTAAAATATTTTCCACGATGGGAGAAACTTGAGCCTGCTTATATTCTAAGGAGGAAGCAGTCAATAGAAAGGAACAAGTCAGAAGTACAGGGGACAAGTTAATTGATGGAGAAAGGTCCCTAGGGAGGTTAACAGAAAGAACAGTCTAGAACTTAGTTGGAAAAGATTTGCTTTGGATAGAAGGACCAATCTCTAGGACCAGAGAGGAGGAAGTGATGGGGCTAATGGAGATAAATTTATGTATGTGCAGGCGGAGGTCGGGGGTAGAGAGCTGAGGAATTTCCTGTATGATGGACCTCTGTTTTCTCTTTGAAGTAACAACTTGTCCCTACCACCCTCATGTCCTGGTATCCTCACTGTGGATATCAGTAAATGTGACTGCCTGGCCTCCACCTGTTCACCTCAAACACATTTAATGTTATTAGTATCTCATTGCTTTTGAACTCTATCCTCTTGTCATCTTTGTAAAGAACAGCTTGTTACTGTCATTGCGTAGGCTCCCACAAGCCCTGCAAACCCTGAACACTAAGTCACAATAATGGGCCATATCAATGAGCCAATTCCTGTTGTTGGAAAGAACCCGGGGGATTGTTTCAAAATGTCTTGCTTTGATTCCTAGTGTATCCCAAGAGTTTTTCTCTTTCCTGTGCATTCAGAGGACCATGTTCCCAGCTTTCTCCCCAGAGAAATCTGTGAAACCATCCCGCACCGAAATTCTCTGGAATTTCTTTTCTTGCAGCCTCACAAAGCCCTCTGTTGTTCCTCTGTAACAGTCAGCTAACTGTGAGCTTGGGAAGAAGTGGCTCTGCCCTTCCCTCTCTTTTAGATTTTAAGAGCCTACCAACAGCCTGACCTTACCTTTTATGTAAAATATATTTAGCCACTCATTGCAAGTTTCAATTCCTTTGTGATCCTTGGGTTCCAGATAGGGAATTGAAAAGAGTTTTTAGATCAGGCCTCAAAAGACATTAAGGAAAATATCCAAGTCCTTTTTTCTGCTCTAAAACTTTTCTGCCTTTCCTATAGGCTGTTCCCCAAGTTTCTGGTACTTTCTGTCTTTGATAGCTTCATCCAGGAGGCAAACCTTGAACAGATTAGCCATTCTGTTCTGTTTTCTATGCTATTATGAACATAAAAGCACATCTTTTGTTTCTCTCTCAAATGGGTGATACAGATTTTTTGCTGTTAATTTTCTGTCCTTACCTTTAACCATCCTAGTTACTAATAAGTGTTCTGAAATGCTACTTTGCAGGATTTTGCTGTGTACTCAGGATGCAAATCAAGGTACTCAGGATGAAAGGATTGTAAATTTGCACTATATTCATACCTGTAAGATGCTCACTACATGTAGTGTGAGCATAAAGATGTGGCTTTAAGATGAGAACAAATGAAAAGTATTGGAAAGGATAATTTAATTGTATATAACTCAATCTGTTGTATTAATCTTTTTATTCTAATTAGCCCTCACATTTATTGTTTAAATGAAGTCAGTAGACTTAATCTCTATGACTTACATATTTGTATTTTTTCCTATGAACATTTGAAGAAAGCAACTTTAAGATGAATATTTCACTGGATATGATTCTATCGAATGCACCGATTATTAAGTTTAGAAAAGAAGGTGGTCAGATTCATTGTATAATTCAATTAGGCAGTAGAAAAACTATTCTATTTGGAATCAGACCTTGATTTTAGTCTTATTTACTAAGTGTGACCATGATGTACTTAACTTCTCTAAGGCTCTGTGTTGTTGTTTTGTTTTGTTTTGTGTTCCATCTTAAAGTGGGGATTATAAAGAGAAGGCTCAGGAGAAGTTCCCTAGAGAATGAAGGAGGAGGACTATGTTGGAGAGGAAAAAATAATGACTTCAGTTTTGATCAAACGGGGTTTGAAGTGCAACAGAAAAATGTCGATACATAAATTTTGATTGACTGCTTTAAGACTAGAGAGGCTTTAGTTTATTGAGACCATGCTGTTAATAGCATTTGATAAGATGGTATTTCAACTGTACTGTTCATAAACTAATAGTAGAAACTTTGTTTCTCACAAAAGTTTTTGAACTATTCCCTCGTGGTCTCTTCATGTCTCATCTCACAGTGTGCTCCTAGAAGGGCCCTGGTATGATGGCTTCCCAGCCTCTCATATCTGCTCTCCTGCCACCGTAGTGACCACGAGTCACCAGTCGGCCACCTCTCACCTGTAGAAACCCTTCAACAGCTCTCCATGGCCTGCGGGATGAGCTTGACATTACTCATCACGACAGTCAGCTAAATAATGATCTGGCCCCCCACATTCTGCCTCATGTTCTGCCCCTTCCCCTCCTTCCTCTGTGAGTGATCCCAATCAGCTCAAGTCTTTCTGCCTCAGACTCTCGGCTCTTAAATTAGATAATTGTGTATGCATGATATAATGAAAACCACAGTGAAGGGTGATTAGCAACTTCGTGAGATGTATCTTTCTGTCCTTGACGGCATTCCCCCCCCACCTTAATTATTGTCCATTGAAATCAAAATGTGTTTAGATTTTCCCAAGAATGTGAAAGTTGTCTTCTGTTTCACACAAAATTGAAACCAAATTAGATGGTCTTATTTCAGAGACTCCACGTATAAAGAAAAAGGCTTGTAACTCCCATATAAACTATAGCTCCATGTGGTCCAGTCTGTGTACACCTTCACCTTTGAAGAAACACCAAAGTCAGGCCTATTAGGGCTCTGAAGGAAGTGCTCAAGGCAGGGGGTCCGTTTGTAATGGCTTGCACTCATTTCGGTACCCGTTCTCCATTGCTGCTTCTCTTGGCATCTTCCACACCCATGGCCACCCCCTGCCGCCTCCCCTACTCTCTTGCAGCTCTGTTTCCCACCCTCCACCTCTTTCAGAACTGTTTAGACAACTCTTCCCCAGAATGTAGGCCCCTGTGTCCCTTCTTTCCTGTGCCTGTCTTCCCCACTTCTTGGGTTCCTGCATTTCTGTTGAGACCTGCTCATACAGCCTGTGAGCCCCAAAGCTCTATTCGGCCTAGTGAGGAAAAGAATGGAATCCCCAGGGAATCCTCACAGAGGACTCTTATCTCTCCACAGATATGTTTACAAATAAACCATGTGGGTTTTTTTTTTTT
>NW_024412394.1:6280965-6412316 GCF_014898765.1 Herpailurus yagouaroundi | reverse complement strand
AAAGTTCAGAATTTATGCAAGATTCTACTGAAATAAATTTCTGTAGACAGTGGATTTTTCCACATTACTGTATAAAAAAAACTCTTGTTGCTTCGTTTGAGTTGCCTCCTTAGATGGTCATCTGAAAATGATTATGTATTTAATGAATCTAAGTGTTTATTCTCAAGGGTCACAAAAAAAAATCTGTCAGAAATGCTGTAGTAAATGCATTTTTCATAATGTAAATAAGATAAAAACGCAGCCCTTACTTTCTAATATAGTCTACTGGACTTCAGACTGAAACATTTCAGAGCTGGATCATGTTCAGAAGGGCTCATTTTCTTCTATTGAAGTTCCATGCATCTCTGTTATGTTTCCAGATTTAAGCTTCTTATTATTAATACTAAAACAAAATGGTTTCTTCTGGAACTTGGGAAATAATAAACAGCCTCATTTGGAGAGCACTTTGGCCTGGATTTGGTCCATGAACTTATGGATGTGAAGTTGTTTAGTGTGCTTAAGATCTCGAGGATCCTTTTAAGGGAGACTGTTTGGATTATGTACCCCATGATGTGTTTGCCTCTTGCAAAGTTTGGTTTGTAGCTGGGACAAGACTGTGAACAAATCCCTGAGAATCATAGAGCTGAAAGGAAACTCAGAAGGTCCTCTTTCTTAGCCCCTGTATCCAAGGAGGAGAATTTGCAAATCAGTCAAGACAGGCGGTTGCTGATCCTGTTTTTGTGACACATCCAAGAGGGGAGGTCTTGATTGTGCCAAAGTGACTGTTTGAGAAGAGTGCACCCCAAATTCCTGTTTTCCTGTACCATTTTAAAACTTAGAAAATGTGAGCAGTGATGGGAGACATACCTGATCTGTTTCTTAGGCTCTGGACAGTATGAGGGGATTGCCTATGGGGTTTCAAACACGAACATCTGTCCTTATTCATATCATTCTTAGAGGTTAGCTTAGTTTCCTTTTTTTTTTTTCTCTTAACCATTGTGTTACTCTCTTAGTATTTATCTGAGGTACTTTCTCCCAGGGATTGCAAAACTCAAAATTCCATAGAAGGTGGGCAGCTAATCTGTAGTAAGCCAGTGAGGGCAGTTGGGAGTAGTGGTGTCTGTGTCTGACTTGGGGAGCACAGGTCTTGGGGGCTAAGAGCATTCAGTTTTCATTTCTTTAAGCATGACAGTGCTGGGCAAACAAATGTTCTACTGGCTAAATTTGGTATGTGGGCCTCAGATTTGTGACCCTAGTCTGATAACCAATTTGCCCATAGGCACTTACCAAAAAGCATTAAATGATGATCCCAAGTATATCAGTTACCACTTAACCTACGTTTGCAGTTTCATTTTTCTGACAAAAACATGCTTTGGATGTGTAGTTAATTGTTTCTAATCTGGATACCCTTGCGTTGAATATTCCCTTTCCCCAAATAGCTAATAATTTGAATTGGGCCAACTGAGGTTAGCTATGTCACCTACTTTATTTCTGCATCAGGATTTACAACTCGATCAATATATCATACAAGTGAAGCTCCCAAGACCTCAGAATGATATTGCCAGAACATACCTTTCGAAGGGATGAGGTCTAAACCCCCAGGGGAACTATACTCAGGTGCCTTTAACCAGAACTCCCACCCTACCTACCTTAAGGGGGCGTGATTCACTGGAGCCTATGTGAATGACTAAACACTGTGCAGCTCTGGGGAGCAGTGGTGGCCATGTGGACTACACCAAGATTGGCACTTCCTCAGTGTGCAGTGATGCAGCCCCGCCTTCAAGTCTAGATGGGTATCATGCGTTTGGGAAGCAAGTGAGTCTAAGACAATAGGGAGTTTGGAGGACAGTGGCCAATGGGGGAACACATGTCCCACTTAAAGCCAGTCACATTTAGATAAGTTTAAACATTCCTATAGGCAAGATTCACTGCCAGCTTGAGACCTGTGGTCTAAGCCAAGGTTCAAAAGATGTTTTGCAGAAACTTTGCATTAGTTAGGACTTTTTTGGTTATATATAACAGAATTCCAACTCAAAGAAAAGAGAGGAGTTCTTGGCTCACATACCTGGGTGAGCTCAGAGAATTGGAGGTGCTTTCAAGAATCAGGGTTGTTGCCACTTAAACTAAGTACCCGACACAGCCAAGATTTCTTCTCCACCCATCTGACCTTTGCTTGGCTCTGCTTCCTTGTACAGAAGGGCAGGAGACATGGCCTCTGGCAGCCTTAATTTAAAGACCCCCGCAAAAATCTATACAGGAAGGACTCTTATTTGCTCTGCTTGAGGCTCATCATCTTGGAATAGTGGCTGTTCAGATGGGGACATGGTTGGGGGAGGGACCATGGTGGAAGGAGGTAGCATGATTGACCATGTCTGAATCAGCACACATCAGTCTGCTCCTCAGGAGCTGAAAGAATGGAGTGGGGGCAGGACTGTTACCAGAAGAAGAAGGACTAAGAAAGCTTGCTGGACATAAGACTCTAGCTCTCCAAGTCTGCTGCCCTCTCTACCTCCCCAGAAGGGTAGGTTCCCCTCCTCCTGCCCATACTTCTTTTCTCCCTCCCTCTCCTTTATAGCAAAGGGAATGCCCCATGACCAAAATTTGCTGGAAATTTTCCAAGTTGCATGCTCATTTGGCTGAACGGGTGGGAAGATTATTTTTATATTTGGCAAAACTGAGTTGTAGTAATTGTGTTAATGATGAGTTGCTATTGTTTTGGGTTCAAATTCCTCTTAAAAACTTAGGCTGGTGAATTATGTACTCCGAGATATTCTGAAAGTGAAGTAATTAAGAGTTTCCTTTCCATATTCTCTATGAAAGATACTGGGCTACACCAAAGAACTGCTGAGGCTGTGTAAGAGGGATTTTATTCTAGGAATTGAGCAGCAGAGGAGAGCAATGAACTGTTCTGAGGATCAAAAAGAAATGAAACTAAGTGAATTTCAGCTACTTGGGCTTTTATAACTGTCTGAAAGGCAAGATGGAGTAATAGGGTAATTATATATTTAAAATAGAGGGCTTGGGGCACCTGGGTGGCTAGTTGGTTAAGCCTCCAGCTCTTGATTTGGGCTCAGGTCATGAACTCACAGTCCATGAGTTCGAGACCTGCATCAGGCCCTGCACTGGCAGCTCAGAGCCTGCTTGGGATTTTCTCTCTCTCTCTCTCTCTCTCTCTCTCTCTCTCTCTGTCTCCCTCTCTCTCTCTCTTGCTCTCCCTCTCTCTCCTTTTCTGTCCCTCCCCTGCTCGTGCTCTGTCTCTCTCAAAATAAATAAATAAACATTAAAAATAATAATAAAATAAAATAGAGGCCTTGATTTTGATAATTCTATTCCTGGTGAGTCTCGTTGACATTGAGCAAAGATTTTTAGTCAAGGTGAATATAGATATAGTATAATTTCTATTAGCTTAAAAAATTCTGTTCTTCGTGTTGTTTGATTTATTTGCATTTTCTGAGTGAATAAATTTGTTCCAATAAATGGCTTTTAAAAATATAGATATGTATTTTTTTTTCTGGGATTCTTAGTATTTCTAGGGCTAAACTGCATTATCTTTTATTTTTTTTTTTCAACGTTTATTTATTTTTGGGACAGAGAGAGACAGAGCATGAACGGGGGAGGGGCAGAGAGAGAGGGAGACACAGAATCGGAAACAGGCTCCAGGCTCTGAGCCATCAGCCCAGAGCCCGACGCGGGGCTCGAACTCACGGACCGTGAGATCGTGACCTGGCTGAAGTCGGACGCTTAACCGACTGTGCCACCCAGGCGCCCCATGCATTATCTTTTAAAGTACCACCTCACCTCTTCCTCTTCCCTGAAAAATGAATCCACCTGGATTCTCCGATTCTATCCTGCTCCTGAATCTAACAGCTCTTTAAGCAGAGCTCATATATCTGATTTTCAGAAATACCTTAGAAGGGAATCTTCTGTTGGACAAAAAGTAGTTAGAAGGCCTCCCATGATACCAGTTATAAAATCCATGATCCCATTGCTTTGCTGT
Source organism: Herpailurus yagouaroundi (assembly GCF_014898765.1). Taxonomy (NCBI): domain Eukaryota; kingdom Metazoa; phylum Chordata; class Mammalia; order Carnivora; family Felidae; genus Herpailurus; species Herpailurus yagouaroundi. Next base: position 6,408,340 of record NW_024412394.1, on the reverse strand, counting down.
TTTCAGCAATGCTGTCTTCAGATTTGAGAGACTAAAATATCATGTTTGTTTTTCAGTGAACTAAATTATCATCACAATAATAATTTTTTGCTGGTTACTTTGATTTAGACACTGTATATGGAGATTCTTAAAGCCTTCTCATCTGGGTAAACAAAATGAGGTCTCACTTTATTGCAGATACTTTTAGACAGCTTTCCTCTACTTGGAGTCTAGTTAAACAAACAAAGAGTAATAAAAGTGAAAAACTCAACTTAAATGGTTTGTATTTTTTCTGACATGCACGTGTGATGTTTGTGGAGTAAGACTTCAATTTATAATTTCCAAGAGGGTAGAAGCTTTTATTTTTGTTTTATTCATGCAAATATTAAGAGATAAGAAATGACAAAGTATCTCAGCTTTGTAATTTAAATTTCTAGGGAAAATGCATTTTGCAAAAGGAAGGAGAGGATGTCTACTCTGGAGATTTCATCTGATCATCAAACACTGGTTTATAAAACATTGATTTATTTACATATCAGAACTGCCTCTAGCTTGAGATGTATTAGGCAGTCGCCTGCACTGTTGATTTTAGGAAGTTGAGAAATATTGCTCACCAAAAATGTCCATCCCATTTTTCAGTGCTGAAATGTATCATTAGCTTTTCATTTCTTTTATTAATTACTATTCCATCTTTTACAAATGCTACTGCTAAGGTGTTGAAACACATCTAATTGTACCGATTTGGAATAGATTCTTTATTATGTTATTGTTACCACATTTTGTTGAGAGATTATTCACATATCAAAGAATTCACTTTACAGTGTACATTTGGTAGTTTTTAGTACAAGTGTGCAACTATCAGTGACCATGATCTAATTTTAGAACATTTTCATCACCCCGAAAGAAGCCCTATACCATACCCATTAGCATTCATTCCTCTACTTTGCCCGTATCCCGACCTCTGGCAACCACTAATTGATTTTCCATTTCTATGGATTTGCTTTTACTAGACATTTCATATAAATGGAATCACACAGTATATGACCTTTTGTGACTGGCTTATTTCACTTAACATGCTGTGAAGATTGATCAGACACTGTAGCATATATCAGCACTTTATTCTTTTTTCATTGCCAAATAGTATCCTATGGTATGGATATGACCCATTTTGTTTATCCACTCATCAGCTGATGAACATTTGGGTTGTTTTCACTTCTTGGCCATAACGAATGATGCTACTATGAGCATTCGTTACAAGTTTTTGTGTGGACACCTTTTCCATTCTACTGGGCATGTACCTAGGAGCTCTGGGTCTTCTGGTAACTCTGTGTTTACATTTTGAGGAGCTGCAAAACTGTTTTTAAGCAGCTGCACCATTTATATTCTCACCAGTAATGTATGAGGTTTCCAATTTTTTCAGATCCTCAGCAGCACATGTAGTTGTCTTTTTTTTTTTTAAGGTATCCTAGAGTGAGTATAAAATGAGTATCCCATTGTGGTTTCGACTTACATTTCCCTAGTGACTAATGATGTTGAGTATCTTTTCATGTGCTATTGGCCATCTATATACTGTCTTTAGAGATATGTCTATTCAAATCCTTTGCCTACTTTTTACTCTCAGAATTTCTGATGTATTCTTTTTAATTTAAAATTTTATTGCAGTATAATCAGCATACAAAGTTCTAGTAGTTTCAAAGTTGTATATTAGTATACAACACATTGATTTGTCAGTTCTACACATTACTCAGTGCTCGCCACAAGTGTAGCCACCATTTGTCACCATACAACATTATTACAGTATTATTGACTACGTTTCCTTTGCTGTACTTTTCATCTCTATGACTTATTTATATTATGACTGGTAGTTTGTACCTCTCAATCAATCCCCTTAATCTCTTTTGCCCCATCCCATACCATCTTCCCTCTAGAAACCATCAGTTTGTTATCTGTATTTAAGAGTCTGGTTTTTTTGTCTGTTTGTTCATTTCTTTTGTTTTGAGATTCTGCTTATAAGTGAAATCTTATGGTATTTATCTTGTGCTGTCTGACTTACTTCACTTAGTGTAATACCCACTGTGTCCATCCATGTTGCAAATGGCAAGATCTCATTCCTTTTTAATGTCTGAGTAATATTCTAGTTGTGTGTATGTGTGTGTGTGTGTGTGTGTGTGTGTGTGTGTGCGTGTGTGGTGTATATGTATTTGTCAGTAGCCAGCCTTGTCAAAAATCAACTGATTGTAAACACAAGGGTCTATTTCTAGACTCACAATTCTATTCCATTCATGCGTATGTTTATCCTTATGCCAGTATCCCACTGTCTTGGTTACTGTTAGTGTAGTAGGTTTTGAATTAAGAAGCGTGAGTCCTCTACCTTTGTTATTTTTTAGGAAGTTTTGTCTATTCTTGGTCCCTTGAATTTCCATATAAATTTCTGGAGAAATTGGTTGATTTTTGCAAAGAAGCCAGTTCTAATTTTGAGGACTTTTCAGGAACCTATTGATCAGAGGGGAGAGTCCTGCTATTTCACATTAAGTCTTATACCCTACAACCTTGCTGAACTTGTTTATTGTTTTTAATAGTTCTATAATAGATTCCTGGGAATTTCTGTATATGTACAAGACCATGCCACTTGCAGATAGAGTCTTCTGATTCTGTAAAAAGTCATTCTTCAAAAGTGAAGGAGAAATGGACATTCCTGGGTAAACAAAAGCTGAGAGAACTTGTCACTAGCCAGTGCATTAAAAAGACATCTAGATTAGAAAGGAAGAAGTAAAAGTATGCTTATTTACAGATGACATGATTTTGTGTATACAAATCCGAGGCAATCCACTGTTAGATGACAAGAGGTAATAAACAAGTTCAGCAAAAGTTTCAGGGTTCAAAATCAACATAGAAAAATCTATTATGTTTCTGCACAGTAACAATAAACACTGAAAACAAAATTAAAATATAAATTTTGGGAGCCTTGTTAATTTTTGCAAAGCAAGATCTCCCAACTAGTCTTCAAGCATTTTGAATATGTTATTACATTATCTTCTGGCCTCCACGATTCCTCATGAGAAATCCATTGTTGATCTTGTAGAAGATTCCTTGTGTGTGATCAGTCACTTATTTCTTGCTACTTCCATGATTTCTTTGTCTTTAGACAGTTTGATTATCATGTGTTTAGATTTGGATAACTGAGCTTATCAAGTTTCTTGGATATGTAGATTAATGTTTTTCATCAAATTGGAGAAGTTTTTGGTCATTATTTTTTTAAACATTCTCTCCCTTTACCATCTGGGACTTTATACACATGTTGATCTCTGAGTTCTCTGTTCATTTTTCTTCTTTCTTTATAATTTCTGTTGTGCAGACAGGATAATCTTAGTTGATCTGTCTTGAAATTTACTTTCTTCTACCAACTCAAATTGGCTATTGTAGTGAATTGTTTCTCAATTATCTTACCTTTCAACTCCGGAATTTCTGTTTTATTCTTTTTTTTTTTAAATAATTTTTGTCTTTTTATTCATATTTCTTTTCTGTGAAACATCATCTTCATACTTCTCTTTAATCCTTTAAACATGTTTTACATTTGTTCTTCAAACCTATTTATAATACCTAACTTAAACTCTTTATCTAGAAGTCAAAATCTAGGCTTCCTCAAGAGCTGTTTCTATTAATTTTTTAATTTCCTGTGCCTAGGAAATACTTTGCTGTTTGTGCATCTCATAATTTTTGTTGTTGTTGTTGTTGTAGTACATTTTGAGTAATATAATATGACAGCTCTGAAAATCAGATTCCAACCTTCCCCAAGGTTTGTTGTTTGTTACCATTGGTGCAGCTGCTTGTTTGTTTAGTAAGTTTTAGGGACTCATTCTACAAAGCTTATATGGTTTGTTGTATGAGGCTTCTGAAATCTCTGTTCAGTAAGCTCAGTGGTCAGGTAGTGACTGGACAGAGAGATTTTTTAAAATATGCCTTGAACCAGGGGCTCTGCTCTTGGTACGTGTTGATCTCAGTGCTCCATAAATTTATAATTTTGTCTCAGCTTTCACTTCCTGCTTGTTTAGGCCTACAAGGTGAGCCAGAGGTGAGATATAAGGACCTTCTCTCATATCTCTTGGGTATGCACATAGTCCTGTATATGTATGTGGTCTTCTAGAGTCCCCAAAATATGTCATAACTTTTCAACCCCTCTTATAGACCTCCTTTTCTGCAGGTTTTTATTTCAAGTTTTTGTTCACCCTCTTGCTGGCCTTCCTGGTACCGCATGCAGCCTAGGGCAACTGTGATGGTGAACACTTGCAACTGATCTGTTTTCAACAAACACCGTGGGGATATGGCTTCTTTTCACTGAATAAACCAAGTCAGGTCACCAAAGCCAAGTACTGTGAGTGGGGCTTTTCCAGGGAGCTGTCAGAGAAGTACAATTCTGTGGACTTTATGGGTTGCTCCAACCTATCCTACCTCTTCCAGTGGTTGCTGTGCTTCTGTTTTTCGGTTTTGTGGTTGCAAGTCTGTTATTTTTCAAGGCCGTTATGGGACCGGGGAGAGGGAGGTGGGAATGGTCAAGTTAACAGGTCACAAAGCTCACCGTTCTTACTGAGATTCAGCCATTTTACTTGAGTAAACACCCCTTGGATTGTTGTGAGCCTTTGGAGAACTTCCAGGATTTTGCAAAACTTGATTTTGACAATTTTTGTCCCTGTTCTCATTATTATTGTGGAGGAGTGGATTCTCAGAGGTCCTGACTCCACCATTTCTCTTTATTTTTCGTTAGTACTTTCTCTTAGGATGGATGAGACTACAAGCATATGAAATTGCCCAGTGTTCAATGGAGAGGAGGCACAATATGGAATTGGGATGAGAATGCTCTACAGAAAAGAACTGGAGATAAATGTTTCCCATTTAATTTTTCATTGTAACTATGTAATAAGTAAATAGCCATAGAGTATGTATGGGTGGAACTGACATACTTTTTTTTTTTAATGTTTATTTATTTTTGAGAGACAGAGGCAGAGTGTGAGCGGGGGAGAGGCAGAGAAAGAGAGAAAGACACAGCATCCGAAGAGGCTCCAGGCTCTGCACTGTCAGCACAGAGCCCAAGCCGTGAGATCATGACCTGAGCCGAAGTCGGACGCTTAACCGACTGAGCCACCCAGGCACTCTAAAGGTTTATTCTTAAAGTTATCAACTTCATATACCTAGAGCATTTGTGGTCAAGAGATATCATGGAATCAAATGATAATTGCTAATAGAACATTGCTATATCATTGGCAACAAATGTTGAGCAGAAAGATTCTGTTATCATCTAGCTAAATTCATCATTGTAGTTCTAACTCCATGTGAAGACACATGGAGAAAACTTAACTGAGTGTCTCAGAAAGGGAAAGTTGAACCACACGGTAGTAATCCATTTTCATTCACTTAATGTGCTAAGTCCTTTAAGTTTGTAAGTACCGGTAACACCTTCTACCTACATAGCAAAAGATGCGTTGAATTGTTGCTATAGATGTTATTCTTAGCTTAATTAGTTGTATAAGGTGCCCACCCAGGACTTAACGGATTACTTCACAATAAGCTCTAAGCAAAACCTGTGTGTTTAGAGAGGGCATGCAGATGATAAATCACTTAACATACAATCATGAAAGCATGGCGAAAGCATAAAACTGTGGGCAGTATCTCAGCAGAAGTATTACAGCAGGAATACCAGTGTGAACAGTGAGGGGTGATTCTCAGAGGATCCTTCTATCAAACATCTGTTCACAATGAGGGTACCATTAGCTGACAACTTCATAATTCGTTGGATTAAAACATCTCAGAGATGAAGGGGCTACTTGTAACAAAAAAGAATGTAATGCTATAATAGTTTGCTATTTTGTACAGTGTAGAGGAAAGATCCATTTGTGAAAGTCTGAATCATGTCAGGTGTACTATGAAAAGTCTATATGGTGAGGAGAGAGATAGGGAGAAGGAAAAGGAGAGAAGGGGAGGGGAGGGGGCAAGAAGGGATGGGAGGAGAAGAGTAGAGAGAGACAGAAGAGAGTCGGTGGCTGAGAAGATCCAGTGTTCTTTTTTTTTTCTTTTTAACATCCTTAAATTGTATTTTTTCATCATGATAAGTGTGCTTTTTAATCCTCATCATCTCTTTCACCCATCCCTTCTCCTACCTCCTCTCTGGTAACCATCAGTTTGTTCTCTGTAGTTACGAATTTGTTTCTGGGGCGCCTAGGTGGCTCAGTCAGTTGAGTGTCCGACTTCGGCCCAGGTCATGATCTCGCGGTTCATGAGTTCAAGCCCCGCATTGGGCTCTGTGCTGACCACTCAGAACCTGGAGCCTGCTTCAGATTCTGTGTCTCCCTCTCTCTCTGTCCCTCCCCAACTCATGCTCTGTCTCTCTACCTCTCAAAAATAAATAAAAACATTTATAAAAATAAAAAAAAGAATTTGTTTCTTGGTTTTTCTTTCTCTCTTTCTTTTTCCTTTGCTTGTTTGTTTTGTATCTTAAATTCCACATAAGTAGAATCATATGGTATTTGTCTTTCTCTGACTGACTTATTTTATTCAGCATTATACTCTCTGGCTTCATCCATGTTGTCGCAAATGGCAAGGTTTCATTCTTTTTGATGGCTGAATAAAATTCCATTGTATGTATATGCCGCATCTTCTTTATCCATTTCTTTATTGTTGGATACTTGTGCTGCTTCCATAATTTGGCTATTATAAATACTGTTATAAACGTAGGGGTGCATGTATCTCTTTGAATCAGTGTTTTTGTGTTTTGGGGGTAAATACCCAATAGTACAATTACTGAATCATAGGGGAGTTCATTTTTTACTTTTTGAGTTATCTCCATACCATTTTCCACAGTGGCTACATCAGTTTGCATTCCCACCAACAGTGCACAAGTGCTCCTTTTTCACCACATCCTTGCCAATACTTGTTTCTTATGTTATTGATTTTAACCATTCTGACAGATGGTTAGTGATATTTCATTGTAGTTTTGATCTGCATTTCCCTGATGATGAGTGATGTTGAGCATCTTTTCATGTGTCTGCTGGCCATCTGTATGTCCTTTTGGAGACATGTCTGTTCATGCCTTCTGCCCATTTTTCAATCAGATTATTTGTTTTTTAGATGTTGAATTGTATCAGTTCTTTCTATATTTTGGATATAAACCTTTATTGAATGTATCATTTGCAACCATCTTCTCTCATTCCATAGGTTTATTTTTAGTTTTGTTGATTGTTTCCTTCACTGTGCAAATGCTTTTTACTTTGATGTAGTCCTAATAGTTTATTTTTGCTTTTATCGCCCTGCATCAGGAGACATATCCAGAAAAATGTTGCTATGGCTGATGTTGGAGAAATTGCTGCCTGTGTTGTCTTCAAGGATTTTTGTGGTTTCAGGTCTCACATTTGGTGATCCATTTTGAGTTTTTTGTGTGTGTATGCCATAAGAAAGTGGCCTAGTTTCATTCTTTTGCATGTTACTGTCCAGTTTTCCCAACATCATTTGTTGAAGATACTGTCTTTTCCCCACTGCATATTCTTTCCCCCCTATTGTAGATTAATTGACCATATAAGTATGGGTTAGTTCTCGGTTTTCTATTCTATCCCATTGATCTGTGTGCCTATTTTTGTGCCAGTACCATACTGTCTTGATCACTACAGCTTTGTAATATCACTCAAAGTCTGGAAGACTCATGATTCTTAAGATCACCATTAAATCAAAAGCTGCTCTGTAGGACTAAAGAACACATATGGATTAGTATCTTCTACCAAAAAGTCATTACAAGAAAATTGAAGAGGGAAATTCTTAGAGATTTACAGTTGGTGCTGACTATTAAATTAGGGAATTACACTACAAGGTACGTAGTGGCAAACATTCTGTACCTGGTATTCTAGGAGGTGACCATGTGTTGTATTTGCCACATGAAGTGCCAGGTGTCGGGTTTGCAGTTTCCAAATTATACATATGCTTTCCTCAGAACTTTTATCTTCAACATATTATTTGATTCAAGCCCAGGATACTAAAGATGAAGAAAGTACGTAATTAGGAGAGCAACTTCAGCAGAATGGTAGTATAGAAATTTCTAGCACCTGTTCCCTCCCAGAAACATCAATTTGAATAACTACCAAGCCTGAAAATACCTTTGCAAAAGCTAAGGATTCCAGATGAGGAATTACAGCATTGGGATGGGATAAGAAAAAGAAGACACATTGAGGAGGGTAGGAAAGATAGTGCCATTACTGCATTAGAGGGTGGAAAAGATAGATTGACATTACCTCATTACTCCTCCCCCAAGCATAGGCATCCTAGCAGCTGAGAGAGACACCCTCCCCTTGGGAGGAGAATGACGTGAGGAACTGACTTTATCGTGGTTACCAGTGCTGGCCTATCCCACCATCAGCTGACTCCAGTGGCCCCAGGCAGTTCCCATGGTCCCAGGTAACTTCCATAACACCAGGTGATTTCTTGGTCCTGGACTCTTGGCAGGCTATGAGAATCCAATCCCCCGGCCTACCCTAGCACCTTCCTGTTCCTGTAGCCCCAAGCAGCTTCTACAACAGTAGGCTACCAACATGCTCCCATAAAACCAAGCTCCTGATTACCCTGGGGCTGGGTAGCTTCCATAGCCCCAGGCAGCTCCCATGACATCAGGCTCCCTGCAGACTCTAGCAAATTCAGGATCCCAACCCATCCCTGTTTGGCCAGCTTTCATGGCCTCAGGTGGCTCCTATAGTTCTAGTATCTGGCTGGTTCCCACCAAACCCACAATGCCAGCCCTCTCCAATGCCAGCCCAAGCCCTGAAGCCTGAGCTTTGAGGCTGGCTTCCACAGACCCAGGTTCCTGACCTGCCCAGCATCACACTGGTCACTGCAGGCCAACTTGGCCCCTCATGCCCTATGGTGTAAGCCAACTCCCATGGCCTAAGACTACAGGCTGGTCCTACTGCCAGGTTGGCCCCTGGACCCCAGCCTCCAGGCTGGCTCCCATGAAACCAAGCTCCCAGCCCATCCTCGCACTGGACTGGCCCCTGTAGATCCAGATGCTGGACCTACCCCAGTGATCCCCAGTACCTGGTCAGCCACTGTGGACCCAGTGTCCATATCCACCCATGTAGGCATGAGCTCACCAAAGGAAACTAATAAAGCTACAGTAACTGACCCTGAAGAAATGGAGATCTATGAGCTATCTGACAAAGAATTTAGAATAATCCTCTTAAGGAAATTCAGTGAATTACAAGAAAACACAACTAAATGAAATTAGGAAAAAAATACATGAACAAAATGAGAAGTTCAACAAAGGAATAGAAACCATTAAAAAAAAAAACAACAAGCAAAGCCAATCCTAGAGTTAAAAAATACCGTGATTGAATTGACAATTCAATAGAAAGCTTCAAAGCAGACTCAATCAAGTAGAATAAAAAATTAGTTAACTAGAAACCATATCATTTGATATTATCTAGTCAGAGAAGCAAAAGGAACAAATACAAAGAGTGAAGAGAACCTTTCTGAATTATGGGATACCATTAAAGGAAACAATCTCACATTATTAAAGTCTCAGGAGAAGAGAGGGATAAAGGGGCAGAAAGCGTGTTTAAAGAAATGATGGATTAGAATTCTCAATCTGGGGAGAGGTTTGGACATCCATGTTCATACAGCTAATAGGTGACCCTATAATTTCAAACCAAAATGATCTTTTATAAGACACATTAAAATAAAATTGGTAAAATCAAATACAAGGAGAGAATTTTAAATTTTTTTTTTTTTTTAACGTTTATTTATTTTTGGGACAGAGAGAGACAGAGCATGAACGGGGGAGGGGCAGAGAGAGAGGGAGACACAGAATCAGAAACAGGCTCCAGGCTCTGAGCCATCAGCCCAGAGCCTGACGCGGGGCTCGAACTCACGGACCGCGAGATCGTGACCTGGCTGAAGTCGGACACTTAACCGACTGCGCCACCCAGGCGCCCCAAGGAGAGAATTTTAAAAGCAACAAGAGAAAAACATACCTGTATAATAAGGGTATCAGCAGATTTGTCAGCAGAAACCTTATAGGCCTGGAGAGAATGGGACAGTATACTCAGATTTCTGGAAAAAGAAAAAAAAAGAAACTGCCAACAAAGAATACTTTACCCAGCATAGCTGTCTGGGTAAAAGATATGAAAATATAAAGCATACTGGTAAAGGCAAGTCTAAGCAATTCATAATACTCTAATACTATATAGTATGGTGTTATGCTAATTACTTAATGTAGTATAAAGATTAAAGGACAAAAGTATTAACAATTATAGCTACAATAATTTGTTAATGAAGACATATGAAAAGAGGTAAATTGTGATGTCAAAGATACAAAAAAAATGGGACTAATAGTAAAAATGAATAGTTGATACACAAAAGATAAAGAGGAGGGAATCAAAGTATACCACAGGGAAAATCACTTCACAAAGAAAGACAATAAAAGGGGCGCCTGGATGGCTCAGCCGGCTAAGTGTCCGTCTTTGGCTCAGGTCATGATCTCAGGGTCTGTGAGTTCGAGCCCCACGTCAGGCTCTGTGCTGTCAGCTCAGAGCCTGGAACCTGCTTCAAGTTCTATGTCTCCCTCTCTCTCTGCTCCTCTCCCACCTGCTTGTGCTGTCTCTCTCTCTCAAAAATAAATAAACATTAAAAAAAAAAAAAAGAAAAGAAAACTGGAAGAAGGGAACAAAGGAACTACAAAGCTAGGAAACAATGAATAAGTTGGTATTAGTTAAGTCCTTACTTTGCCTTAGTTCTTTTTAATGTAAATGGATTAAATTCTCCAATCAAAAGGCATAGAGTGGCTAATGGATTAAAAACAAGACCCATCTATATGCTGCCTACAGGAGACTCACTTCAGCTTTAAGGGCACACAGAGACTTAAGGGGAAAGGATGGAAAAAGATACCCTATGCAAATGGAAACCAAAAGAAAGCAAGAGTAGCTATACTTCTATCACACAAAATAGACTTTAAGCCAAAACGATAATGAGACAAAGAAGGCCATTTTATAATGATAAAAGGGTCAATTTATCACAAGGATATAACAATATATATGCATCCTAGATCACAGCACCTAAACATATTAGGCAAATATTTACAGATCTGAAGGGAGAAATAGACAACAATACAATAATAGTAGTGGAATCTGATACCCCACTTTCAACAATGGATGGATCATCCAGACAGAAAATCAATAAGGAAACGCTGGATGTGAACTATACCTTAAGCCAAATGGGCCTACCAGACATATATGTAACATTTCACCCAACAGCAGCAGATTACAGACTCTACTCAAGCACACGTGAAACATTCTCCTGGATAGATCACATGTTAAGTCACAAATCTAATCAAGAAATGGGCAGAGGACTTGAATAGAAATTTCCCCAAAGAAGATATATAAATGGCCCAAACAGATACATAAAAGGGTGTTTAGTACTTCTAATCCTCTGGGAAATGCAAACCAAAGGCATGAGATATATCCTCATATCTGTTAGAATGGCTATTATCTAAATGCCAAGAGACACCAAGTGCCGTCAAGGATGTGAAGAAAAGGAAATTCTTATGCACTAGTGGTGAGGATGTAAATTGGTACAGCCACTATGGAAAACGGTATGGAGTTTCCTTAAAAAAAAATTAAAGATAGAAGGACCATATCCAGTAATGCCACTTCTGCGTATATGTCAAAGGAAATGAAATCTCTCAGAGATATCTGCATTCCCATGTTCATTGCGGCATGTTCCCAATAGCCAAGGCATGGAAAAACCTAAATGTCTACTGATGGATGAATGGATACAGAAGATGTGGTATATGTACAATGGAATATTATTCAGCCATAGAAAGAAGAAAATTCTGCTGTTTGCAACAACATAGATGGGCCTTGAGAGCACAATGCTAAGTGAAATAAGACAGAGAAAGACAAATACTGTATGTTCTCCTTCACATGTGAAATCTAAAAAACTGAACTCACAGATATAAAGAAAGGAATGGTGGATGCCAGAGGCTAGTGGGTAGGGGAAAATGTGGAGACGTTGATCAAAGGGTAAAAACTTCCTGTTATTAGATGTGTAAGTTCCACAGGTTAATGTATAGCACAGTGACCATATATTATATATTTGAAAGTTGGTAAGAGTATAGATCTTATATGTTCTCACCACCTACAAAAATGATAATTATGTGAGGTGATGGATGTCTTATCTAACCTTTTTGTGGAGCTCATTTCTCGGTATATTTGTGTATCACATAATCACATTTTACACCTTAAAGTTCCATTTGTTATATGTCATTTATATCTCAGTAAAGCTGGAAAAAAATAAAAAGACATTATATAAAAACAAAAGGCATTTTAATACAATTTATAATACATCAATATTGATTCTTTAGCTGTGGCAAATGTACAATACTAATGTAATAACAATAGGGGAAACTAGGTGTAGGGTATGTGTTAACTCTGTACTACCTTTGCAACATTTCTGTAAATACAAAAATATTCTAAATAAAAATTTTATTCAGATTAACAAAAGAAACTATTTAAGATGACTGGACTCCATTTGAGTTATAGGTCCTTTCTTAGAAAAAAGGATTGGTGTCTGATACTCTTGCCTAAAAAAAAAAAACAGTTATTTTAGCTAGATACTCATATATAGAAATTTCTATAAATGTCGTTTCAATCGTGTTGAATAAGATTGCTATTAGAATACAAGCCATTTGATACAAGTGCAATTAGCCATTTGGATATTAAAAGTGTGCCATTTCTTTAGTGTCTTGGCAGGTTACAATGGTACCATCTTTGCATATGGGCAAACAGGCAGTGGTAAGACATTCACCATCACGGGTGGAGCAGAACGCTACAGTGACAGAGGCATTATCCCAAGGACACTGTCGTACATTTTTGAGCAATTACAAAAGGTATGAAACTTTAACTTCATTTTCTGTTTGATATATTCAGCAGAAATTTACAGTGGGTAAAAAATTTATTGTGACATTTTATTATATTATATCTAAATGAGGAAGTATTATTGTGTAATAACTCTGGCCTTTATATTTAAGGAAAGTTTGGGATTTTGCTGAAGAAGTAGAAATTAAGGTGCTTCTCATTAAAGGGATGCTGTTTCAGCAAAGGCTGAAAGAGAGTTCTTCTGATACATCCATGGAGGTTAAAAGAACAGATAACACATTTTCCCAACTAACATCTTATATTCCCCATTAAGAAACTGGATGTCCTTTTATCAAGACATTTTTATTTCAGCTACTAAAGCACTGAGTAAGATGATATGATTGTACCTTTCTCACAATTGTGACAGAAGCCCAGAAGAGTTTACCAGAGTAAATATCCTATTGCAATTAATATTATTATGAGGAGTTCTTTATATTATATGCATCATTTATGTGTGTCTCTAAGTGCCTATTGCCTGATTAGTATTGAATATGACATATAATACAATTAACAAGGCAGGTATCTTTATCCCACTTTTATAGTTGGGAAAACTGAGTCTAAATATCTTTCCCTGGGTCCTTATAAGTAGCCGGTCTGGTGGTCCATCCCAGGTCTGTGTGATGCCAAACCCTGTGCTTTTCACCACTACATACACTGCCTCTGTATCTCAGACTGGCTTTATTTTGTTGGTTGTATTTAAACAATAATGAGTTAAAGAACTTCTCTGAACTTGGATTTCAGTTTTCCCTTAACTTTTCTAGGTTTCAGTTTTTCCCTCTGTGAAAGTAAGAATTGAATTGTACTAGAGGATCTCCAGCATCCCTACTCACTCCTACACTTACTTGGTTGTATTAATTCTGTATAACAAATGTCCTAACTAGGTCAGTGTAACAGCTATTCCAAATTTTCTTGACTGTATGCTTTTTGCATTTTGAGTTGCAAAGATGAGAAGAAATCGCTGAGATCTGCATAATTCTAATTTCCATCCATAAAGTAGCAATTACCCATTAGTTCAGCTCATCTCTCACTAGCTCAAACATGCCAACACTGCATGCCAGAAAATGTAGAAGAGAAAGAGTTGAGTATAGTGTGTATGTTGGATTCAGATCCTGTCTTTTCATTTACTCATTTATTTCTGACATTAGCTGTTTTGTTTTGCTCCCATATTTCACAGACTGGGAACATAATTTCTAATAGTTTTTGCTACTGTGGCTCAGTGTGGAACTATGTTGTCTTGGAAAGTTCATTGAAGTTGGTGCAGACCAACCTTGTTCTGAGAAAATGTACTACTTACAGCATGTGGCCTTGAGGTGGTCACTTAATGTCTCAGGCTTATGGAGTTGCTTCTGAGGGTTGAACATACTCTATCTATAAAGATATTGTCCTGGCACATAGTACATGGTCAATGTATGAGCTCAGTTACTATAGCCATTAATATCTATATCCATATATATATATGGAGAGAGGGAGAGGGAGAGAGAGAGAGAGAGAGAGAGAGAGAGAGAGAGAGACAGACAAATGATCCTGATTAATTTCAAAGAATCCTTTGAAACTTAGGACAAATGAAGCCAATTTCCCTGATTAAGTTAAACAGAATAAATAAATCCTTTCCTAATGGAAAATATATTTGTCCCTTTTAAAATTTTGTCTGTGAATACCAAAATATAGTTCTAAAAGTCTAAATGTCTTCCAAGTACCTACTGTCTGCCCAGTTCATTGTTTTCATATCTGTTTGTCATTTACATTATTCTAAACCACATTTCAGTTTGAATTATCCTAAATCACTTCCTGGACTGGAGAGAGCCCCTTGGACCAATTTATAGTCAGGACAACTCTTTGTAAAAGGACAGATCTCCATGGTGGGCACAACATATTCGTTCTAATCAAATTGAACTGCTGCAAAACTAGTAAGAGACAGCTTGAGGTTCATCATTAAGTTTGTCCACATTGTATAGCTGAGAAATGCAGACAGGTACGCAGATACCCCCAGTCGATTGCTTGAGAGGGCCACATGGAGTTCTCTAGAATTCTTAAAGGACATACTTGACTTATGCAAAGTAATTATTTCAAGATAAACCAAGAGCAAGTGCATACTGGCTCCTAAAATGCCTGTGAGTGTGATAGGAGCACATTTGCAGTAATTTTAAAGGAAGACACTTGATTCCATTTATTTTAGAAATCATAGCTCATTATTTTTGAGTACTGTGAGGCTCAGACTTGTTTTGGGGCAAGAGAAAAGGCTGTCTGCAGGGAACATGTGTGTTACATTACAGTCTGGCAATCCTAGACACTAAAAAAGGAATAATAAGGAAAGGTAGCTTGCCACATTGCTCAGTGACTTTTAAGTGTGTATTCTAATAGAAGTCCAGAAAATGCAGAAATTGGAGGAGCCAAAGGCATTATCCCAATCATCTCAGGGGAATAGTCTTGCCATTTTCCTGACTTATGATTCCTTCTACTTTCTGGAAGAAGAGAGTTTCTCCACTGCAGATGAACATACAAATTGGCTGTTGTTTTGCCTTTCTTTTACTTTCCTTTTATATTCTTGCTGAATTCTCTATTTGGGGGCTTTTAGAAATAATGGTAAAAACGATAACATTAGCAATAATAATAACAGTAGCAACAGCAACAACTTATTGGTCCTTACTACAGGGACACACATTTCTAGTCAGATTTTAAATACAGAACCCTATTTCTCTGTTACAACAGTTCTACAAGATAAGAGTTATCCACAGTTTCATAATTAAACAGCTGACGATAGTGCAGGATCACTCAGTTATAAATGGCAGATCCCGTATTCAAACCCAGCTTTTTCTGATGCTAAGATGAGCTCAGAACTGTATGCTAAAATCTCAAACTATAACATATGGGATATTTCAGTTATGTTCAGATAAGTTTAGAAGTATGTTGCTCTTAAACTTGCTGAGAGGTTGCTAAATGATCCCCCATGGCCTTCAACTTGCTCTGAGAATCTTGCTCTGAGAATCTTCTAGAGAGGACAGCATATATGTTCATTGTGGAACACTTTTTTCACAAGTATTTCATAGGATACTTGAGGGAAAACTGGATTAGACTAAAGACCACACAGAATCTGTCTAGAATATGTGATCTCTGATACCTGTGCCATAACCCAAAGAATGATGTTGAATGATGCCTTTGCTAAACTAGGACACTAATCTAATCAGCAGGGTGTTTGTTAGGATAAACAGAGTCGCCTACATCAGCAGGACTTCAGCATTTGGTGGGGATAAATTTATTTAGTAGAGACTCAGTCCATGCTGTCACCTTCCCAGACCACCAAAACATGACATCTCAGGTGTAGCTTGAGAGTTTTGCTCTGGTCATGTGCTGCCTGAGAATTGCCTTAGTTTTTCAGGTGTTATTTTGTTCTTATGAAATATTGGTGTTTTTATTTGGAGAGTTTGAGCCACTTTAGAACCAGAGAATCATATTAATTTTAATCTGAAGAACGCATTAGGAATTCATTCTTCAATTTCATCACTAATCAGTGTGGAAACTGAGGCCTGACACAGTAGGGTATTATAGCAAGTAGGACTAGGATTCCAGCCCTGGATGTGCAGGCCTTTGTTCTCTCTTCCATCTCTGTGACTTGGTCGTCTCTCCCTTTAAATAGTATCTGTCAAATGGATTGTCTTGGATATGGGTGAGAATCAGTCAGGAAGGTCATCCTAAGGAAAATCTCTTTGTGAGTATTGACTCTGACAATCTGCTGACCTTCTTGCCATGAGACACAAATATATTCTGTTATGAGAAGTAGGACTCTATTTGCTGAAATGCAAGCATCTGTATTTTGGGAGAAACAAGAAGAAAGTGCTATCAATTGATATTTGGTCTTGGAAACTGAAAAAAAAATTTCAGTTTTCTTGAGACCTGAAAAAGTTCCATTTTATTCTATCTCAGAGGGAGTGGGTCCTTTTTATCTGCTAGCAGAACTGAGACAGGACCAGTTGCCTGGACTTTTATCCTAATTGCATTGATGCCTCTGTCATTGCATTTCAGTATTAACCCCCACAAAGTACCTCTCTCAAATGAATAGCTCAATATCCCTGATTGCCACGTGGGCCAGGAAGATTAACCCAAGAGAGAAGTTATAGGCAGTGAGCTGTGAATGTCTACTCTTACCGTTACCTGATTGATCTAAACTATTTCTGTCCCCTGGGATTCATTTTACATTATCTACTATTGTCTGTTATCTATGTCACCAGAAATTTTGAATATTGGAAAAATTTTTAAAAGAATTATGATGAAAGCTGGAAACTCTTTTGCTACTGAAGGTTTTAAACAGAAGTAATGATACTGTTTTCTTTTATGAATAGGCTATTCACAGAATGTAAGTTTATTTTTTCACAGTAACCTTTTTTTTTTTTTTTTGGAGGGGGTTCTGGAAAGTAAAAAATGGTGTGTTGTACATTTCTGCAACCAAGTTGGCTCATTTTAAGTGTATATTGACTCTTTATGTATAACGTGGAACCAATAAAAAAACAACAGACTAAAGTTGCTTGTAATCATGGGTGTTGGCTATTAAAAAAAAAAAGCTTCATGCATATGGTTACTGGCAACTTGAAAGTGTCACGAACTGAAAATGGAAACCATACAAAGTGAGGAGGGTAAAGAAGAGAAGCTGTGAGGAAACTATAGTGATAAATGTGTTCATCCTCCTCTGAGCTGAATCGTTATTTATAGCCATTAAATAACATCTTTCCCTTTTCCAATCAGGACAGCAGCACAATATATACAACGCGCATTTCCTATTTGGAAATCTACAATGAATGTGGTTATGATCTGTTGGATCCAAGACATGAAGCCTCCAGTTTGGAAGATTTGCCGTGAGTAGCAGAACAACAAAGAATGGGGGAAATTACTTTCAGATGTTCCTTTCAATTGTTTTCTTTGAAACTTTGTATGTTTCTGGTCTCAATCATAATTAACATACTGGATAACAGAATCTTTTTTGTAATATAATGGATATTTTTTTTTCAGTTATGACAAATAGACAGCAATGATGGGAACTAAAATTGCTTGAAACCCATTTCTTGGGAAAATCTCTTTTGGAGTTGGTACAAGAGAGTGCACTGAATGTTCTCGGACCTGGGGTAGAGTGGACTAGTGGGATATGCTGGTACTGCTTTACCTCTGCGGAGTCAGACCCTTTCCTCCTTCATTTGTGGCCTTTGTCTTAAGAGGGAGTTCAAATTAGGGCTCAAGCAACAATGAGAGACTGAAAGAAAGAAAATAAAACTTTGTTTTCCCCGTTGCTTCTCTATTGTAAGACTGACACTGAAAATCATTTTGTCAGATTGGCACTGATTGCTGCATGACTGAAATATAAACAGAGTCTTCAGAGCTTACCTACTGAGTAAGTTACCCTGCCAGCGTTTATTACTCACTGCTTGTTTGAATATCTGCCTGAATTACATATTAATTGATAATATTTCATATCCTTTTGTCCAGACATCTTCATATATCAGAAGTTGGTAGGGATGAACTGGGTGGTTCAGTTGGCTAAGCCTCCGACTTGTGATTTTGGCTCAGGTCATGATCTCATGGTTCATGAGATCAACCCCCACATCAGGCTCTGTGCTGACAATGCAGAGCCTGCTTGGGATTCTCTGTCCCCCTCTCTCTGCCCCTCCCCTTCTCTCTCTGTCTCTCTCTCTCTCAAAAATAAATAAATGAATAATAAAAATAAATAAAATAAATTTAAAAAGTTGGGACAGCCAAGAAAATGTATTTTAATTTTCTTAATATTCTAAAGCAATTTAAAAACACATATTAATCCTCTACCACAAAGATCAACAACCAATTGCTGGCTTGTTCTGGTTTGCAAAAGAAATAAGGAAATAATAAAGAAAATAAATTATACTCTTTACATCATCTTTGTACGTATTCTTCCTTTAATATTGACAGGGAGTTTTTATGTATCTCTTTTATGCCAATTGTATTTATTAGAGGGAGTTAGGAAAGGGGATTATTGTTGGTTTCTAAATATGTTAATTAAAGAATATAAGAAGAGAAAGGAAAGATCTGACTCCATGGAAGAAATTGGTCTTAAGGAAACTATTGGAATTAAGTTTACAGAGAGGTAAAATGTTCCTCAGAGGAAGGTTAGAAACAGCAACATTAAAAATATGAAGATGTAGTCAGAAAGGCCATGTGTTGAGGAGTCATGTGAGATAAAAGCAGAAAGGCTAACAGAAGCCAGCTTTTGAGGTACTTGAATGGTGGGCTTTTGCTGTGAGATTGATTATTACTCTAATAGGCTTTTAAATTAATTTTCTAGCCTCCAGTCTAACCTGTGTACCTCTAGGCTAAATCCGGATTAAAATTGCTTTTAACAAGTCATATCTACACTGAAGAACTTGAAACCTGCTTAGCAATATTCCAGAAATGAAAGTCTTGGATATGACAAACATGGAGGAAGAGAAAGAAGTTTGAGAGATACGCATTAAAAAAAATAAATAGATGATAACTAGCTAGCTAGTTAGATAGAAATCAAATAAATTGATTATGCCTCTCACCTTGGATTTGATTGGATTTGAAACAAAGGTGAATTACAGCAGGTTGGTTCTCTGTATTTTACTGATTGAGAAGAGTAAACTCAGAGAGGTATGACTTTTCCAGGGTGTCAAAACTAATCTGTTAATTGTAGAGCAAGAATTAAAAACCACAAGGGCATCTGGGTGGCTCACTCAGTTGAGCATCCGACTTTGGCTCAAGTCATGATCTCACTGTTGGTGAGTTTGAGCCCTGTGTTGGGTTCTGTGCGGACAGCTTAGAGCCTGGAGCCTAGTTCAGATTCTCTCTCTCTCTCTCTCTCTCTCTCTCTCTCTCTCTCTCCCTCCCTCTCTCTCTCTGTCTCTCTCTCACACACACATACACCCACAAAATAAATAAACATTAAAAAAATTGAAAAGTACATACTCTCACTTTCATGCCAGAGTAGCAAAAATAGCTTCAGGATTTTACCATGGGGCCCAGAGAATTGGAGTCATTGACTAAAAAGGTGATTTCTGTTAGAAAACTTGATTGGTGATGGTATTGAGTTTCATATACATAACTTTTGTGGCTAAGAGTACCTTACTAGATGTTTACAATAACTTCCTCAGAGGTAGGAAGTATGCCTTACCTGAGTTGGTAGTCTCTCTACCACTAGGCCAAAGTAAGTTCTTAAGATTTAAAAAAATTATCTGTTAAATTGAAACTATAAAGTAGAATTTTTGAAGATGAAAATATAAAGGAACAACAGCATGAGCTCTGTGAATCAGAGTCTAATGGACATAATTGGGTGCAACCTGACTATGAGAACTAGGAATGAGAAAAGTCGTTGACTTCTAAGAGAGGCAGTGTAATATATAGTCAAGAGCACTTGATTACAAGTCAGGACATTTGGGTTCTAGTCCCAACCCCTCAATCTTAGATACATTTTTTCACTTTTCTGGGTTTCTCATGGTCTATAAAATGTGGGCATTGGGTTATATAATATTTAACAGCCTTTTGGAGGTCAAAGATTGGCGACCTCACAGAATAGGACTTCTTTGGTGACTCTTTTCCCCTTCACAAAAAAATAAGAAGTGATGTAGATATCTTGTATTTTCCTCCTAGAGAGGAGCCTTCTGCCTCTTGAAAGCAAGGACAATGCTTTAATTCAGTCTGTGTCTCTGTGTTTCCTGATATGCCTGGCATTTAGTGGTGGATCTCAAGGTCGATCAGATTGTCTCGGTAGATGTCACTAGCTTTCTACCTTAAACTACTGCTCTTCTTTGGTAGCTTCATCCTCTTGTTGGAGAATGAGTTCACTGACTCAAGTCAGAAGTGACCTCAATTACAAAACAGATGTTTTCAGTGAACTACTGCCCTCCCCCATACAAAAGTGGACAGAAAGATGTTCTTCTTACATTTTGGAATGTAATTACATGAAAACAAATCCATTAAAATAAAAATGAAAAGATTCTCATTATGAAAGAAGACTCCCATATCCCAGGAGTATAGTTTATTTACTTCAAATATATTCAGGACAATTGAATTCCAAAACAATTCAAGAACAGCATAGTCTTTTGGTGTGGGGATGATGGGATTTGACTGGTATTGAGTCTGCTGGTTTTCTGGGGATTTTAGAGAGTTTGCCTTTTACTAAGATTATCAAGTAATTCTTTATAATAGAATGTGACTTTTGCTGTACCTGGATTAGATTAAGAGTATGTACTGTTAATCTGGTTTCATACACTCTTGAACTGGGACGAGCTCTAACCCCACAATCTTATCCATCTGATTGACTGGTTCATTGTTGTGAGCTGGAATGTCCCAGATACTCTGACTGTGATCCAAAAATAATAGGCAAAGTGTCTGTTGACTTTGGTTCTCTCTTGTGGTCATCCATTTGAGGGACAATGGCAAGATACACATTGTAGCCCTTTGACATTCTTATACGTGGCATAACCATGTCTAATCAAATTCAAGGTCAATTTGATGTTGCACAACAATAGCCATCAGTAACAGGTTTCTTACTACTGAGCAACACAGCTTCCTCCAAATCACCTGCTGGACGTTCTTCTCATGGGGCACTCTGTCTTTTCTGATCCTTGTTTTTTACACTCTAATGAGTTCCAACTCTGCTGTTACTGAAACATTTGCCTATAGACTGCCTGTGGACTTTGTATATATAATGTCAGGGGATTGGACTAAAGTCAATTGCTTCTTTCAAAAGTTGCTGTAGTCATTTGGCAAGGAGTTTTTAGATACAACATTAAAAGCATGATCTGTGAAAGAAGAAATAGATGCGTTGAGATTCATTAAAATGAAAAACTTCTGCTCTCTGAAAGACACTGTCAAGAGAATAAAAAGACAACCCAGAGACTGAGAGCAAATATTTATCAAACACATATCTGATAAAGGACTTACATCTAAAATATACAAAGAGCTCTTAAAACTCAGCAACCAGAAAACTAACAAGCCAATGAAGAAATGAGAAAAAGCTCTGAACAGACAGCTTACCAAAGAAGCTAAGCATCTGAGAAGATGCTCCACATCATCTGTCATTTGGGAATTGCTAATTAAAACTACTATGTACCTACTAGAATGGCAAAAACCTAAAAAACTGGCAATACCAAATGCTGAGAAGAATGTAGAGCAGCTGGAATGCTCATTCATTGCTGGAGGAAATGCAATATGCTACATTTTATTTATTTATTTATTTATTTATTTATTTATTTAATTTATTTATTTAATTAATTAATTAACTTATTTATTTATTTGAGAGAGAGCGTGCGCATGCATGCCCAAGTGAGGGAAGGGCAGAGGGAGAGGGAGAGAACCTCGAGCAGGCTTTACACTCCACTGAGCAGGCTCTACACTCCATGCAGAACTTGATGCAGGACTCAATCCCATGGCCCTGGGGTCACTATCTGAGCTGAAGTTAAGAGTCAGACAGACGCTCAACCAACTGACCCACCCAGGTGCCCTGGTATGGCTATTTTAAAAGATGACGTCAGTTTCTTAAAAAACAAACATAGTTCTTAGGATAGGATCCAGCAGTTATACTTCTGGGTATTTAACCAAATAAATTGAAAACTTATGTCAGTACAGAAACCTGCCCATGAATGGATATATCAGCCTTATTCATAATTGCCAAGAGCTGGAAGCAACCAACATGTCCTACATTAGGCAAATAGAAGAACAAACTGTGATACATCCATGCAGTGGAACATTATTTGGCAATAAAAAGAAAAGCGCTATTAAGCCACAGAAGACACACAAAGTCTATATACTGTGTGATTCCAAGTATTTGACATTGTGGAAAAGGAAGAACTATAGATACAGTAGGAAGAGCACTAGTTGCTGGTGGTTGGGATGGGGAAAGGTACAGGGATGAATAGGTGAAGCACAGGGGACTTTTTGGGCAGTGAAACTATTCTATCTGATAGTATAATGGTGGGTCACTTGTCCAAACTCATAGAATGTATACCACCTAGAGTGAACCCTAATAGAAGCTATGGGCCTTTAGTTAACAAAACAACAGTGGCGAAAAGGAACGAACTATTCATACATTTAACAGCTTGGATGAATCTCCAGGGAATTATACCGAGTGAAAAAAGCCAATCCCAAAAGGTCATATGATGTAGGATTTATTTATATAATATTTTTTAAATGACAAAATTATAGAACTAGATAACAGATGAGTGGTTGACAGGAGTTAGGGAGGGAAGTGGGGATGGTTATACAAGGCCAGTGAGAGATCCTTATGGTCATGGACTATTCTGTTTCTCAACTGTGACTGTGGATACACAAAACTACTCATGTGATTAAATCCCATAGAATTAAACACACACACACACACACACACACACACACACACACACACACAACTGGGACATCTGAATAAGATCAGTGGATTCTATCAATGTCAGTGTCCTAGTAGTGATATTTTAATATAGTTTTACATGACGTTATCATTGGGAAAAACTGGGTAATGGGTGCGTTATTTCTTATAGCTGCATGCAAATCTACAATGTTCACAAAACAAGTTTAATTAAAAATAATTGTCTATATATTTGTGTGTGTATATATATATGCATACACACACGTGTATTCAATGCATTCTGTATTTAGCAATTTAAATGAAAATAAAACATCTATTTTTGAAAGTCTTTATGTCATATGCTATAAAGAGAATATAGTTAGAATCTAAGTATGTCTTATGGAGTAAAACAGTATAACTACTGGTCTTAACCATAGGGAAAATAGTCACCTTACTTAAGTGTAATTTTAGTATTCCTAAATAGGGATGCATAATGCATTTAAGTTTCCAAAGATGGTCATGGTTATTACTGTTAGCAAAAAGTCAGTAAACTCCAGCATCCAGTATTGCAGTCTTGGCTTTGTTGTAAAATAATTTGTTGCCAAAGGAAAACGAATAGATGGATGTTAAATTTAATTCATCAAATTGCCATGCCCACTGGATATGAAACACTCTCAAGTGTTGCAGGAGTTACAAAAAAAGACGAATGCAGTGTCTGCCCTCATGGCTTACATTCTGGTCATGTGGAATCATTCATTTATTCAACAAACATTTATAGAGATCCATCTTGATTCCACATACTGTGCTAGGTAGGCACTGACTTTACTGACATAGTCTTTACTTTTCCTGGACCTCACAGCAGAGTGGGGAAAACTAGTATAAAATAGCATAAGGTAGAATATGAAAAACATCATAAGAAAGGCACAAAGAATGACTAGGGCTTAAAGAAGGAAGAAACGACATCAGGTCAAGTGATATGGAAGAGATTCCCATAGAAGGTGGTACATGAGATAGTCCTTGAGGGAAGGGGTAAGACTTGGGGCAGTGGAGTGTGGCCTTCATGTGGAAACAAAAACAAAGGTAGGGAAGAGCACTGAGCTTGTTCTGTGACAGTTAAGAGACCTGTTTGACTGGACCCCAGGAAGGGAGTAGGTGGGAACATTGAGACAGAAAAGTAGGAATGCCAGGATTTGGCAGGAAGGTGTAGCCCTCAGAGATTTTTATTCAAGGGTAGAGCAGCTTGGAACTGCCTTTTAGGAAGAAAAATCACTCAGTAGCACGTAAGGCTAGAATGAGATGGATGGGAGTCAGGCCGCAGTGCATTGTGGGAAGTTATTAGGATCATCTTGGTGGCAGTGGGAGTAAAAAGGAGGGACAGAATTGGAATACATAATCCAGTGGCTTGAAATTTACCTATGTGTGAGAATATAACTATGTAGGAGAATCACCTAGATGTTGTTTAAAAAAGCAGATTGTTGGCCCCCACCTCCAGAAAATTCAAATATGTTTGAATAAGCAGCCCAGGTGATTCCAATGCAGGTGGTCTGTATTAATCCCTTCCCTCATCCACCTAGGAAAAGTTCTTTTTAGAGATACCAGAAAAAATCTCTCCGTGAGGGAAATGGGCACCTGTTGTGTGCTGGTCCCTATCGTAGGGACTTTAAATGCAGTATCTCATTTGAGGAGGTAGGTATCATAATCTATGCTTTATGGATGACTAACCTGAGGTTCACTTAGATAGTGTGATATTTCCCTAAGATTCCACGTCTGCCAAGAGATGGACCAGGATATTTACCTCCGTCCATCAAACATCAGACCTGGGGGTTCTGGTGCTCTTGCCCAGGAGATCCATGTATCCTGGCATTCCATCTGAGCTCTGAGAAGACTGTGTTTCTGGGCTTCTTCAGGGCTCTGGAACCTCTTGTGTGAGCCACAACTTTGAGTCCTTCTCAGCTCTGTCTGTTTTGTGTCGGACACTCTGCAAGGCTCTGAGAGTACCTCAAAGGGGGCTAGTTTAGTAGAACAGACTCATAAAAAGATCATTTCAGACTTATGTAGTGAGTGATAAGATGCCCTGGGTTCTTTAAGGGCATGAGGGAGGATACTGATTTCCGCCTGGGAGTTCAAAGAAGGCTGGAGAAAAACTCTGCCTCATTATGGTCTTCAACCTCAGCTAAGCCCTCAGCCTGCTAAGCAGTGTCTTCATACACCTAATGATTTTTCTCCCTGTCCCCACAATAGTTACATCAAATGCCTGTCTCTTTTGTCACACACTGTGTGCCCCAATCCTCTTCCACACCACTTGGATCCTCACCTCAGACAGACTATCGAAGCTGCCAAATAGGAATTACCCCAACTTGCTGCCTCCTACCCTGCTTCCCACTCACCTCCTTCCCTCTAGCTCCAGGAAACTGTCCTTTTGAAAGCCAATCTTTCCACTTATGCCTAGGACTCTCCTTGGATTGGCCACAAATCTACTTTATTTGGCCTACACATTTCATGTTTAAAATTTTTGAATTTAGTGCCTTTAGCTGAAGCATACATCCTTCAGTTCTTATTTCTACCTGTTGTATTATGTTTTTTTCATTTGTGTTATTTTTCTGGTCCCATTGAGCATTTGAACAGATTCTGGGCCTATAAGCATAGATCTCAAAGTTAAAACGAACTCCAGTCTTTTCTTCAGCTGATTCCATTACTGATACAGCTGGGAGGCAACTTCTTGAGAAGCAGCGGTGCTGTCCTCCGGGATGATCTGAGCAAGTGGCCAGTGACTAGTGATGGTCACTTATATTCTGTGTCCTTCATGGATTGGCCAGGAACTGTGTTTCTTAGAGAAACGGGACATTGTCAGTGACCATAGCAGAGGGAATAGAGAGCCTTCCCAGCCTGAAAATGACACACTTCTACCCAAAGCCTGTCCTTCTAGCATAATCTCAAAAGCAAGTTGACTTCCCCTACTGTGAATGGCTGGTTGAAAGAAATCATTCTTAACATCTGAAATATCTTATATAGGAGGCTGTCTTTGTCAGCTCAGCTATGAGAACAATGTACCATAGACGAGGTGGCTTAAACAGCAGACACTTATTTCTTACAGTTCTAGAGACTGGGAAGTCCCATATCAAGGAACTGGCAGATTTGGTTCCTGGTGAGAGCTGTCTTCCTGGGTAATAGATAGCTTTCTTCTTGTTATGTCCTTACATGGTGGAGAGAGAGAGAGAGCACGCATGTGCTCTAGTCTCTTTCTCTTCTTATAAGGGCACTGATCCCATCATGGGAACCCCATCCTCGTGACCTTATCTAAACCTCATTTGGTGTAGTCTGATAATTTTCCAATCTGTTTTAAATTTTGAGTATAAAAGCAAAACCATAGGATTACCTAAAAAAGTGTTGAATAATTTTGGCTTGCTTGGTCACTCTGTTCTATCACTCTGAAGAACACACGGGGTTTGGAAACACATCTGACTATTACAGCTCAACTAATAGAGAAAAAGTAATTAAAATTATTTGAGAGTGTCAATATCATATATACCGAGCATTTACTAGATGCCAGAAATCTCAGTGAGCTCTTTGAGGCATTATAAGGAATTTAAACTGTATGCTTATCCTCAACTTAACATTTTGTTGGAAAATGCAGCATGCACATGAAACACCTCAGGAAACTTTTACAAAATACAACTGCTGTCAACTGTCCAGTTAATAATGTGTGTACATGCAAAAAAGGCATACAAGTCATTTAGAGTTACAGTAGTCTTACGAATAGAGCCGCGTCAACCAATAATCCCCTGTCATAGCCCACTTCCTCAGTGATTTCGTAATTTTATTGGCATAAGCCAAGATCAAAGTTCTGACTGCGCTAAGATCTGGCCGTGCTGCTGGTGGGAGTAGTGCTGAGTCAGCCTAGAGGGAGGACACATGGGGAAGAACCTTTTGAATGAAATCTAGGTGAGGGAGGGGAAGAGGTTCCATTAGAAAGCTAGAGGGCTCATCTGGACCAGATGATAAGTGTCGCAGGTAGTGTATTAATCTCCCAGCTCTGAAACTTCTATAGCAGTTAGCCTACATATTATAATTATTTTTTAATATAATTTATTGTCAAATTAACTAACATACAGCGTATACAGTGTGCTCTTGGCTTCGAGAGTAAGATTCTCATGATTCATCGCTTACATACAACACCCAGTGCTCATCCCAACAAGTGCCCTCCTCAATACCCATCACCTATTTTCCCCTCTCCCTCCCAGCCCATCAACCCTCAGTTTGCTGTCTGTATTTAAGAGTCTTTTGTGGTTTGCCTCCCTCCCTCCCTCTCTGTTTGAAACTAATTTTTCTCCTTCCCCCATAGTCCTCTGTTAAGTTTCTCAAATTACATGTAGGAGTAAAAACATATGATATCTGTCTTTCTCTGACTGACTTATTTCATTTAGCATAATACTCTTCAGTTCCATCCAGGTTGTTGCAAATGGCAGGATTTCATTCTTTCTCATTGCCAAGTAGTATTCCATTGTATATGTAAACCACATCTTCTTTATCCATTCATTGCTTGATGGGCATTACAGCTCTTTCCATAATTTGGCTATTGTTGCTCTGGAAAACAGTGTGAAGTTTCCTCAAAAATTAAAAATAGAATCACCCTATGACCCGACAATGGTACTACTAGGAATTTATCCAAAGCCTATGTATTGTTTGGCTAACTATAATTGACCTTGTGTCTTCTGATTGAGTTCTGGGACAGTTGAAGACATTTTTCAAAGTGAAAGTTACTGTGAACCAGAGATCAGACTGATGCTACTCAGGCTGGCTGATCACCTATTATCTTTGAGTACATATCTGACTTAATCTAAGAAGGAAACCCTAGGAATAACCCAGTTACAATAGCAAAAGAAGGTAAAACACTCAGGAAATGTTCAGGGTCTTTGTGAAGATAATGCATTTTTTGGTGAGAAATGAAAGAAGTTTGAAGATAAATGGAGAGCTGTTAATCTGGTTCTGAAGGAGAAGTGTGAATACCTTGAAGAGGTCAGTTCTTTCCATAGGTAGAGGTTCAGTGAAATTGAGAGCAAAATCTCAAAGACTTTAAAAAACAGGAAGGAGTCCAGAGTTTATCTGAAAGGATAAACTACCAAGAAGAGCAAATAAATGCCTGAAACATAGAGAAATAAAAGAGGACTAGTGATGCCATGTATTCAAATTAGGTAAAACTCTAATAATGAGATCGTGTTGTACCACTTTGGAATTAGATAAAGACGTGAGAACAGATAAACCAGAATCAGATCCTGTACCATGCCACTATTTAATGTGGACAAAAGGAAGTTATTCATGGGGCGCCTGGGTGGCGCAGTCGGTTAAGCGTCCGACTTCAGCCAGGTCACGATCTCGCGGTCCGTGAGTTCGAGCCCCGCGTCAGGCTCTGGGCTGATGGCTCAGAGCCTGGAGCCTGTTTCCCATTCTGTGTCTCCCTCTCTCTCTGCCCCTCCCCCGTGCATGCTCTGTCTCTCTCTATCCCAAAAATAAATAAAGGTTGGAAGTTATTCAGTCACTGGTATTGAACATTTTTGTTAGTAAACTAACTAACAACTGCTTATGACAACAGACCAATTTACAGTGGCTTAACCAAATTGTCTGTCTGCCCCCACCCTGCCCCAACCCTGCACACACACGTAAGGGTTCTCAAGTTTGGAGCCACAGCTGCTGGGGAAGCTCCAGGATGCACTAGGCCTTCCTTTTATCATTCAGCTGAGCCGTTCTCAGCAGTAACTCTAGTCCTGCTGCAGAATGACTACCGTGCCTTCAGCATCACATCCACATTTCCGGAAGAAAAAAATAAGGAAAGGGGCATGTGTTAGTTGAGGCTGCCCCTTTAAGAGTCTTTCCCAGAAGCTCTATCCTTTGACTTCATCTTTACTAGTCACTGACCAGAATTATGTTACATGGCCAGTTGTAGTTGCAAGGGAGTCTGGGAAAGTCTAGTATTTTAAAATAATTCCCTGAACACAAATCAGAGCTTAATATTTACACAGAAGGGGAGGACAGATCCCATATAGTCAGCCTGCAATGTGAGTCGCAATTAGTTACCCGGAGGAAAAAAAAAAATTCATGTGGATCCCTTATTTCTTTCTCTGCACCTGCATCCTAAAAAATAGAGGAAAATATATTATTAATATTAAAGGATATAATATGCATGCACTTATACCACAAATCTGCAACATATGCATAAGAAAATAGCTTTAAAGAAATACATCAGTGTATTATCATTATCCTTGTGATGGGACTCTGTTTTTGTCTTTTAAAACTCTACTTTTTAGAATTTTTAAACATTTTTACAGAAGCATGTATGACTTTTATAGTTGGAAAAATAATGAACTTTATGTTAAAATGAAAAGAAATAATGATAAATAAACTCAGAACTGGTCAAATGCAATAGCATAATCTGAGAGGTGTATAAATCTGTTTACCTGACAGAGGAAGTACTATGGTTTTCCAAAATTAGAAATCCATGGCCTCTAAATCTATTTACTCCTATAATTTACCCAAATGTGGACAACTTGACCACATAATTTTGATGATACAACCATGCAATCTGAATGAGAAAGCAAGTATTAGTGAAAATGAGAGGAGAAATATCTTCTTTGGAAACAAAAAAAAGTTGGTAGCTCTGAAAAAGGCACATTTTTTCGTGTGTGGCTCTACAGTAACTATATGGAATTAGGTCAAAGAAGACATTTATTAAACGATGAGTTATTTGAGTCTGGAGCACCAGAAGGAACATGATATATATGGCTGAATATAATTGGAAATTAGCAAAGGGTACTGGTGTAAGAAGGAGAATAGCAAGCATAGTATTTGACGCGTAAAATATTATCTTTTGTACAGTTGTGCAAATGATGATTGCCTATAAGCAATAAAGCACAGTAAGCCCTGGTTATGTACATTAGATTTGGGGGCCATTGGTTTATTGGTGGTTGCACAGTGATATTGTTTGGGGGTGAGGAGAGTTTGGTTAGTTTAATAAAATACAGAAAAGTGACCTTATCAAGTTATTAACAATCTAAAAATTTATCATATTTGGATACAATTTTGGAAAAAAAATAGAAATGAAAGAATGTTTCATGTGTATACTAAATCTCAGTGAAGTAGTTAAATGACAGTAACCAATAAATAAATGAATATAACCATCTGTGAGCAGAGTGTTGGTTCTCCCACACAGTAATTGTAGCTGGCATGATTCTGCCTTTGCCTATCATGGGTAATTCTCATTTTGGTCTTCCTTCTCCACAGCAGTGGCCAACAGCTTCCAGTTCTCTGTCTCGAGTTCTTTTGATGATATTTGTTTTCATAGCATTTGAAAGCACGAGCACAGTATTAGATTACATTAGATGACTTAATCCTTGCTCATTTTCAGACAGGGAATGAATCATGTACAGGTGTTGGCATCTCAGAAATGGCAGACCCGTGGAAGTAGAATAACATTAGGGTGTTGGTTAGGTTCTTTGGGAAATCAAATGGATAGGAGTTCAAATCTAATAATGTTCCAATTTAACAACATGGGTAAATTATAAACAGTAATAATAGGATTTAGGAGAGGATATGTACCAGCTGAAATAAAAGACATTGATATGGATAGCAAGCATTCATCACAACATTCACTCACAATAATTTGCAGCTTTGAATTTGGACTTGTTCTTTTTCTGATAAAGCATTTCATTTGTTAGTATACCACGTGTCTCTTTTAAAAAGTTAAAACCAAGTTTTTTTTTCATAAAGACTTAATTTAAAAAATTTTTTTTTCAACGTTTATTTATTTTTGGGACAGAGAGAGACAGAGCATGAACGGGGGAGGGGCAGAGAGACAGGGAGACACAGAATCGGAAACAGGCTCCAGGTTCTGAGCCATCAGCCCAGAGCCTGACGCAGGGCTCGAACTCACGGACCGCGAGATCGTGACCTGGCTGAAGTCGGACGCTTAACCGACTGCGCCACCCAGGCGCCCCATAAAGACTTAATTTTTAAAAGCAGTTTCAAGTTTACAACAAAATTGAGAAGAAGGCACAGAAAATTTCCATACACCTCTGCCTTTACACATGCATAGCCTTCCCCACCACTCACCAGCATGATATATTTGTTACAAAAAATGAGCTTAAATGGACACATCAAAATCACCCAAAGTCCATAGTTTACCTTAGGTTCCACTCTTGGTATTGTATGTTCTGAGAGTTTGGACAAATGTATAATGGCATATATCCATTATGATAATAACATACAGAGCATTGTCACTGCGCTAAAAATCCTCTGTGCTCTGACTAGTTATCCCTCCGCTGCTACCTCTTACCCTTGGCAACCAATGACCTTTTTACTGTCTCCATAGTTTTGCCTTTGCCAAAATGTCATATAGTTGGAATCATACAGAATGTAGCCTTTTCTTACTGATTCCTTTCACTTAGTAATATGTATTTAAGGTGCCTCCATGTGTTTTCATGACATGATGGCTCATTTCTTTTCAGTGCTTAATTATATTCCATTGTCTGGATGTACCAAAATTGATTTATCCCTTCATCTACTAAAGGACATTTTGGTGGCTTCCAAGTTTTGACAGTTATGAATAAAGCTGCTACAAACATCCATGTGCAGGTTTTTGTGTGAACATAAGTTTTCATCCCTTTGGAGTAAATACCAAGGAACATGATTGCTGGATTGGCGGTCATGATGCATATGGTAAGAGCATGTTTAATTTTATAAGAAATAGCCAAACTGTCTTCCAAAGTGGCTGTACCATTCTGCATCCCCACTAGCAGTGAATGAGATCACTGCACATTACTGATAAGGGCCAGCATTTGATGTTATTAATGTTCTAGATTTGGGCCATTCTGTTAGGTGTGTAGTGGTATCTCATTTTAATCTGTGTTTCTTTGATGAAATAAGATGTGGATCATGATTTCACATGCCTTATTTTCCATCTGTATATCTTGTTGGAGAAGGCATCTGTTAAGGTCTTTGGCCCATTTTTGAATTCGATTTTCTGTTTGCTTATTGCTGAGTTTTCAAAGTACTTTGTATATTTTGGATAACAGTTCTTTTTCAGACATTATTTTTTGTAGTGTAGAAGTTTTTAATTTTAATGAAGTCCAATTTATCAATTATTTCTTTCATGAATCATGCCTTTGGTGTTGCATATAAAAAAAAAACATCACCATACCGAAGGTCATCTAGGTTTTCTCCTGTGTTATTTTCTAGGAGTTTTATAGTTTTGTATATTACATTTAAGTACATGAACCATTTGGAGTTTACTTTGGTGAAGGGTGTAAAGTCTGTGTCTAGTTTCGTTTTTGTTTTCTTGGATGTGGATGTCCAATTGTTGCAGCACCATTTGTTAAAGAGACTATTTTTGCTCCATGGTATTGTCTTTCCTCCTTTGCCAAACATCAACTTACTATATCCATGTGGGTCTATTTCTGGGCTCTCTATTTTGTTCCATTTATCTGTTTGTCTTTGCTTTTACCAATATCACACTGTCCTGATTACTGTAGCTTTATAGTAAATCTTGAAGTCAGGTAATATTGGTCATCCAACTTTGTTTTCCTTCAGTATTATTTTTGCTATCTGGGGTCCTTTGTGTCTCCATATAAACTGTAGAATTACCTTTTTGATATCCACAAACAACTAGGATTTTATTGGGATTGCACTGAATCTATAGAAAATTTGGGAAGAACTGACATCTGGACAATATTGAGTCTTCCTATCCATGAACATGGAATACCTCTTCTTTTATTTAGTTCTTTGGTTTCTTTCATCAAAGTTTTGTAGTTTTCCTCATATAGATCTTGAGTGCATTATTTTAGATTTGTACTTAAGTATTTTTTTTTTAGATGCTAAATGTAAATGGTATTGTATTTTCAATTTCAAATTCTCTTTATTCATTTCTGGTGTATAATAAAGCAACTAACTTTTGTATATTAACCTTATTAGTCTAGGAGTTGTTTTGTCAATTCTTTCACTATTCTACATAGATGATCATGTCATCTGTGAACAGAAATAGCTTTAGGTCTCTCTTCCCAATCTGTTTACCTTTATTCCCTTTTCTTGCATTATTGCATTCACAAGGATTTCCAGTACAATATTGAAAAGCAGTGGTAAGAGGGACACCTTTGCCTTGTATCTGATCTTAGTGGAAATGCCTTGACTTTCTCACCATTAATTACGATGTTAGCTGAAGGTTTGGGGGAGTAGTCTTTATTAAGTTGAGACGGTTCCCCTCTATTACTTGTTTATTGAGAGTTTTTATAGTAAATAGGTGTTGGATTTTGTCACTTTTTCTGTCCTATTGACATGATCATGTGGTTTTTTGTTTTTAGCCTTTATATAATGGATTACATGAATTGACTTTTGAATGTTGAACTGACCATACATACTTGGGATATATGCCACTTGGTTGTGGCATATAATTCTCTTTACACTTTGTTGGATTTGATTTGCTAAAATTTTGTTGAGGATTTTTGCATCTGTGTTTATGAGACTATATTAGTCTATAGTTTTCTTGCAATGTTTTTGTATATTTTTGTTATTAGGTAATGCTGACCTCATAAAATGAGTTAGGAAATATTTCTTCTGCTTCTGTCCTCTGAAAGAGATTGTAGAAAATTGGTATAATTTCTTCCTTAAATATTTGCTAGAGAACCTGGTATTTCTCAAATCTTTACCATAAAGAGCTTCTGAGAATGTGTATTGGGGTGGGGGGGAAAAAGGGAGGTTGAAAACCACTGAACTAGAGAGTAGTCTCTTCATTAAAACGAACAGTATAACTATGTTTACAACATGTGAAACATATCCATTTATTTAGAAGACCCTGACTGGATCCCCTTCCATTTTCATGAGGCCTGCCTGCTATCGATGTTTCTCTAAGTTAAGGTCACTAACTAGACAGGGCTGCTTCTTTTCGGGATAGTATCTTCATGTGAATTATTAAAAGGCACCCCTGCCATCTGTTGGAAAATTGTTATAATATGCTAATTTTGTTAGAAGATGCTTCATTGCCCTCTGACAGAGATTTTTCATGATAAATACATAAACTCATGATGTGAATTGCACCCTCTTGAACACGGTACCATTGTACGGTGCATGGCCTGCACAGTCACATGGTGGATTTGCAAGTAGGAAAACATAGAAATCACCATGGCAACACTTGTTTGCAAAGTGAAAATGAGAAGCCAGATTCATTGCAGTAACTCCTGGAAAGTTCCTGTTCAGTAAGTTGGTGGTATTGGAATGTTGTGGAGGTAGGGTGTGGAGAGGGGACGGTTCTTTCATTGATGGCTCCCATTATTGAGAACAAGAGCTTGGCTATTGCTCTTCCTCTGTCTTCTAGCCAGTTAGAAAAAGCCTACAAATTCCAACTACTTAGCCAAGTGGAAAAGATTCTCTGTTTACAGAGAAAACACAAAGCCTGCTTCTTCCCCATCATTAAGCAGACCGAGTATACTTAGCAGAACTTTTCCACTTAGGTGTCCAAGTTAAGGCTATCAGTGACTTTTTGCTTGAAATCTAAACATTTTAGAAACATTTTGTAGGGAAAACTATTCACAGGCCCTTTCAAAAAGAATCAAATTAATAGTTTGGGGGGTTTCCATCTTGGAATTAGGATGTTTATTTAAGAAACTCTAATAAAGCCCTCTTTCAGGCCCATGAAAATTATAGTCAGAATTGAGTGGCAGACTAAGGATTCAGGGAATAGCTATTGATTTGTGAGAGAGAGAAAGAAAAGGCCGAGGAAGGAAGCAACTTGATGAGAAACTTTTGCTAATGGTTCTTGTTTCCTCCAGCTTTGAAAATGCATTCTACTAGCAGCAAAGTCTAAAACATTCTCACTCCCTGATTAGTCCACCTAGGCAGGAGTTAGTTCCCAGGGCATGGCTCGGGCTGGGCTTCTGTGAGCAAAGGCATGAGAGTGGGTGGGGCTGAGTGGACGAGTTGCCTGTCAGACTGAGTGCAAAAGGGATTTTCAGTGAAGGCAGGCAGGGCTATGAAGGAAAATACAAAGCCTCATGCCTGAGGGATTGGGCAGAAACCGGGAAAGAATCTGAGGAGAAGAACTGGCAAAGGAGATCCTGACTGGAGAGAGCAAGTTGCACCGCAGAAGATTCCAGAAGGATGCCAGAGATAGAGCCTTTTATAGGGTGGCCACAGATGAGCCCTAAGTCGAGAGAGAACCATGAAAGGAGCCAAACTAAATTGGACACCAACCTGCTATTTTATTTACTGTTCAAAATCTCCATGGGCAAGAAATCAGAGAGTTGTGAGGAAAATATAATATCAGAAAAGCATGAGAGAGATGCATAGTGATGGGTCACAAAAGACAGCTGACAGTTCTGTACAGAAAAACCGGGGGCACGTGCAAATTGCCATTTTGATCAAAGTGACAAAGCCGGGCAAGCACCTGGAAGTAAATATGGAAGTGTGATAATTCTGAAGTAGCCACGCTGGAGATCAAAGGCTCTGAATGATTTAGAAGAAAAAAGTAGCTTAGCCAAATGCCTCTGATGACATTTCACAAGCACTTCCTGTCTTATGCTTCTATTCTGTGTAAATACAATCCCAAATCAGTGACCCATTTAGGCTGTCTAACAAATGAACACTTTCAGAATTCCAACCTTGTTTGTTTTCTGCATTTCTTATTCCAGTGAAGTAATGGTGAGAGATGTATGTATGTTGAGTCCCTACCGGCACTTGGGTTTTTTTTTTTTTAATTTTTTTTTTTCAACGTCTATTTATTTTTGGTACAGAGAGAGACAGAGCATGAACGGGGGAGGGGCAGAGAGAGAGGGAGACACAGAATGGGAAACAGGCTCCAGGCTCTGAGCCATCAGCCCAGAGCCTGACGCGGGGCTCGAACTCACGGACCGCGAGATCGTGACCTGGCTGAAGTCGGACGCTTAACCGACTGCACCACCCAGGCGCCCCAACACTTGGGTTTTTTGATTTGGCAATGTCGTAAGGCCTATGGGATGGGAGTTTAGGTAGATAATACTCCCCAGTTAAGTTATTGTTGTGGCTGATGAGTGGCTTAGCTTACCCATCAGCAGCATGGGAGGTCAGGGAGGTGGGCAAGAAACTTCCCGTGAAAAGACTAGCTTTTTAAAATTCACAGTGACCTTGCCTATTAGTAGATGTAGCGCAAGAGGAACTTCAGCTGCAACCAGTAAAATGAGTAACTTTCCCCGTTGGGCACCTGGTGGAACTGGGTGGGAAGTAGAGATAAAGAAACCAGAAATCTCCACCCCACATATCTACCTTGTAGGATTATTCAAGATGAAGTCAATGGCTTTCCGCCTTGACCACACACTAGAATCACCTGGAGCTTTTACGAACTCCGATACCCAGACCGGGCCCCCAGCACACTGAAATCAAAACCTTTTAGGATGGGACCTGGCACCAGCATTTGCTGTTTTCTTTTAGTTCTACAGGTTGTTCCTATGTGTGGTCAGGGTAAGAACAACTGGGTTAAGTGAAACAATGTGGGTGCCCGGCATGCTTTTGGTGCCCAGTGAGTGTGAGCGTCCTCCTCTTTGAATAAGTTCCTGCTCTTTGTCCCTCTCCCTTTTCTGCACGTGCACGAGGTCGTGCTGTATCTGGCTTGGCCCTGCAGTGTGTATCACAGATGACTGTGCCTCAGAGTTGGGGGATTTGTTTTTATCTTCATGTTGACAAAGAACTCTCTTCGATTTTCACTTTTAATGTAGCATCTCGTCACTTGTTTCACGTTTTTATCTTCCTTCCAATGTTACTTAATTTCTTGCACCCTGAGGCCCCAGAATCTTTGGCTTCAGGAAGAATTCTGACTTCTGTGTCCCTAGTGATTGACTTTAGCTAAATCTTCTCAAGCACCCTAGAAGATCAGGGTGGCTATGAAGTTTAAGGAATAAAGAGGTTTCCTAAAAAGAGATAGAATTCATCCATTTCACTTAAAAATGCCTTCATGTTTTCCAAGCATTTTTGAACTCTTAAGCATTTTTAATAAGCTCACTTACGAGTCTTGTTGAAAAAGAAATAAAATACACTTGTTTTCATTAAGGGAAAAGATCTTTTTCCATCTTAGTTGGTATTGTTGAAGGAGACAAAAAGGAGTCCAAAACTTGGCAACAGAGTACATTATTAGTGACATATTGGTCACAGATGTGCTGGTAGAGTTACATTTTCTTCCGGCAATTAGTATTTTAAGTACCCACAAATTACATATGAAAGCCCAGATAACCTCCTTCCCAAAAGGGAAGGATGAAAAATTATGATATTTGCAAAATCTTCATTTTTAAGGTATTCTGAATATGTTATTAGAAATAGGCAAGTGACACATGTCCAAGTAAAAACACATCACTAGTAACGCTAGATGATGCCAGCCTTTACTTACTACCTTCAATTCCAAATGCCTTCAACAAGTGCAGATACACAGAGATACTTTTTGGCAATTCTTGTGAATTATAAGATTTTCTTTACTTAACAATTCTTGAAAAAAAATCAAGAAGGCAAAATTCAAGAGGCAGAAGGGAAATCTCTCTAGTAATTTTATTGCTTGAATCTGTAGGCCTTTGAAGCAGAGTATAAGGAGTTCACATTGCATTCAGTTGCAGAAAGTCCTAAAAGGACTCCAAGGAGAGTATTGATAAGCCAACTCTGGAAACAGGGTTAAGATTCACTTGGGGAGGAAATGGTGTTGGCATCCCATGAAGGCAGTTGTAATAGATGAACGTAATTCCAGACCTAAAGCTTTGACTGTAAGGATGTAATGGAATGAAAAGGTGTGTTGTTTAAAAAAAAAAAAAAAAAAGGATCAAGAAACACATTTGATGGACATGAAAATAATGACAAACTAAAACTATTATAAGACTTCTTGAGAATTTTAAAACTCACCTTGATAAGAAAACTAGACAAGGTAATAACTCCTGGAGGGATGACACACACTTCAGTCTCCATCAGTCTCCATCGTGTTTAAATTGATGAGCTAACCAGTTTGAAAGGTCATGTAAATTGAAAGTGATATAAAATTGAACAAAGGGGAAAAATTAGGAGAAGAAGAATTAGTGCGTTCCCTATGTAAGAAACTGAATTATGACATAGAAAAAATAATAGGGCCAACTTTACTGATATATAGGTAGAAGGTTATCTATTTGCATTTTTAATTTAGTAAAAATACATATGATTTAGTGATCTGATGATTGCAAAGACAGATGGCTTTAAATCAGGAGCTTGTGATATACTTTTCAGCCCCCGAACTATTTAATAGCACTGTCAAGGGAATGTCAGTGTTTGATGCGGATCCAGTACTGCCTGGTGTCTTGCGTATCGTTTGATTTTGTTAAGTTCAAGACGTAGTACTATACAGCTTTTTAAAAATAAACCCATAAGAAGACTAAACGTTCTTTTGATTCTCAAAGTATCTTGTTTTTGTTGCCTCCCATTTCCCTAGGAAAGTGACAGTGTTTGAGGACCCTGACCAGAATATTCACCTGAAAAACCTGTCTCTCCATCAGGCAGCGACAGAGGAGGAAGCTCTGAATCTGCTTTTCTTAGGAGACACCAACAGAATGATTGCAGAGGTAATGGACTCTCCTCCGTGAGCTGCTTTTTCCATATTATAAGATACAATAGAATTTTAGGGACAGTAATGACCTTAAAAATAATCTCATCCAAATCTCATGGTATAGGTTAAAAAAAAAAAAAAAGACCAGATTCAAAAAAAGAAAAGAAAAGAGAGAAAGAAAACTTAGATTCAGAGAATTGAGGAGACTTTCCTAAGGTCATTCAGGTAGTTAATGGGCGGCAACTGAAATCTCGGCTTTTTTCACTTTTATGTTTTCAATCTGATGCAAATCAGTTTGCAGATAATCGATGAAAACTCATGAAATATTTTAATTATAGGAATTTTTGCATCATTTTTGAAATTTAAAAATACACAGTTCATTATTCCTAACCTCAGATCATCCATGTGTCGGTGTATTGTTTTTATATCCATGTATTTAGGGAATTGTTACTTATAAGGCATTTAGAACAATCCACCGGACATGAGAAGTGCTCTGTGTATTTACAGCTCTTGTTGGCAGTGTCACAAACACTGCTATGGTGTGTAGTGTAAGCGTCAGTGCAATATTTTGGATATATTCACACTAAAACTTATTTATTGTTAATCACGCATTTGCACCTGTACAAATGGGTGCCTGTATTTCACCTGGGACCCCTAGGCAGGAGCCAGGACTGACTATGCTTGGTCAGAGGCCCTGACCTTAACCAGTTACTGGCCGGAGACAGAGAGTCGCAAAGCTGTCATTCAGCGATGCTGCAGTAAAGCAATGGAGTGGCCGTAGTGGTGTGGGAACAGTTCCCCAAATGAACAGCTTGCTGCTATCACTGGCACTTCTGTTTTTGGTTTTGTTTTTAACTGAAGTATAAGTAACATCCAGTGTTATATTAGTTTCAGGTGTACAACACAGTGATTTGCCAAGTCTATACAATATTCAGGGCTTGCCTCAATAAGTACAGTCACCATTGTCACCAAGCAATGTTACCACAGTGCTATTCTCTATGCTGTACTTTTCATCTCTGTCACTTACTTATTTTATAACTCTAAGTTTATGCCTCTTAATCCCCTCTGTCTACATTGTCCATCCTCCATCTCTGTCCTCTCTGGCAACCACCAGTTTGTTGTCCATATTTAAGAGTCTGGTTTTGTTTGTTTTGTGTTTTATTTTCACATATAAGTGAGATCACATAGTATTTGTCTTTCTCTGACTTATTTCGCTTAGCATGATCCCCTCTAGGTCCATCCATGTTTTCGCAAGTGGCAAAATCTCATTCTTTTTAATGACTTGAGTGATATTCCATTGCTTGTGTATACCACGTCTTCTTCATCCATTCATCTTCTGGTGGACATTTGGGTTGCTTCCATATCTTGGCTGTTATAAATAATGCTGCAGGAAACATGTATCTTTTTGAATTAGTGTTTTCATGTTCTTTAGGGAAATACTCAGTAGTGGAATTACTGGATCATATGGTAATCCTGTTTAGAATTTTTCAAGGAACCTCCATATTGTTTTTCACAGTGGCTACACCAATTTATGTTCCCACCAATAGTGCATGAAGGTTCCCTTTTCCCCATATCCTTGCTAACTACTTGTTATTTCTTGTCTTTTTAATACTAGCTATTCTGGCTAGTATGAGTTGATATCTCATTGTGATTTTGATTTCCATTTCCCTGGTGATTAGTGATGTTGAGCATTTTTTCATGTTTATTGGCCATCTGGATGTCTTATTTAAAAATATGTCTGTTCAGGTTGTCTGCTTATTTTTTAATCAGATTATTTGGGTTTTTTGGTGTTGACTTGTATAGGTTATTTATATATTTTAGATATTAATCTCTTATCAGATTTATCATTTACAAATATCTTCTCCAATTCACTAGATTGCCTTTTTGTTTTGTTGATGGTTTCTTTTGCTGTGCAAAAGCTTTTTTATTTTGGTGTAGTCCCAATAGTTTATTTTTGCTTTTGTTTCTCTGGCCTGAGAAGACATATCCATAAATATGTTGCTAAGGGCAATGTCCAAGAGATTACTGCCTGTGTTTTCTTTTAGGAGTTTTATGGTTTCAGGTCTCACATTTAGGTCTGTAATCCTTTTTGAGTTTATTTTTGTGTATGGTGTAAGAAAGGTATCCAGTTTTATCCTTTTGTGTGTACTGTCCAGTTTTCCCAGCACCATTTATTGAAGAAGAGACTGTCTTTTCCCCATTGCATAACCTTGGCACTTTCCTTTTTAAACCATGCTCCCAGAGTTCTGTGTTTTACCTTGTCTCTGATAACAGAGGTAAAGTAGGTGAAGATATTAAGCTGGCGAGGATAACTAGTCTGAGAAAATCCCTATCAAGTGACTTTTTTCTCTGCCCCATTTCTACTCTCCAGAATGTACCAACGCATGTTGCTGATACCTGTTATTGTTCTGGGCCCTTACTTTTGTTGTTTTTTACCAGTTCTGCGTGATTGCTTTTCAGTAGACTAACTTATATAAGTTGAACTTACGTACGACATGAAACACGGATTTGAGAACCCTG
The DNA here is from genome assembly GCF_014898765.1 of Herpailurus yagouaroundi. Lineage (NCBI taxonomy): Eukaryota > Metazoa > Chordata > Mammalia > Carnivora > Felidae > Herpailurus > Herpailurus yagouaroundi. The sequence continues at coordinate 6,367,023 of NW_024412394.1, read as the reverse complement.
GAATTATTATTTCCAGTAAAAGAAAGTTTTATGTAGTTCTTAATTTCTGAATATCTTGTTTGGCTTTCCATTGTTCTGCATTTGTGTTTTGCTTCAACAGTAATTGCTCATGTGATCATCCATGATGTTCTTATTTGTCATGATAATTGAACATTAAGAAATAAAGCAGATTAAGAATTAGGGAGTATAATGGCAGAAGATTCAGCATGCCCAACTAAAGATCCTTTTCTGTACATAGTTTAATAAAGAGCAAACCTAGAGATGCAGGGTAGAGCTGAGTCCTGGCCACCAGTGGAATATGAAAGAGAGAAAAGTGGACTCATAAATGCTATTAGAAAACAAGTAGAGAAACCTGTCCCTGCCTCAATGCTAACCTTCCTCCAGAGGTGACTCATCCCTAGAGAAACCTAGGCCTTGCCCTCACAAATTATATTTCCTCGTCTTGAATGGGTCATGGAGGGCTCCTGACCATGGTTCTCTATGACCTCTATTAGCTTAAAAGCTTGGTCATTTGATATTTCAAAGTTATGTGTTAACTTTAGCTGGGTGCATACTTTCACACTATTGTTTTGTAAAGTTTTGAGGAGTTTAAGCTTCTTTGTGCCAAAGTATCTGTCATGTTCTACCACCTCACAGAATTCCAACCGTCTTTTCCTATTACTACTGAGCATCTAATAATAGTATCATAAATAGCTAAAACCTGACAAGTTTCAATCCTAATAATGCTGGTTGTACATTATTTTTTTATTCATTTTTTTTCTTTGTAAAGCCCAATTTCTTTTAAACCAAGTCTAACAGGTTTTTGGATGTTTCTCTGCTTGCTTTTGATTTTTTTCTTTGGTAGTAGCTACCATGTTACATTGAGAACCTGCTCAATAGACTTGGCATTGTTGCAGAGATTTTCTATGCATCTCTCTCTCTCTCTCTCTCTTGATATTATTTTTGATTCTTATTTTGTAAATGGAAACTGAGGCTCAAAGAGTTGAACTACTTGCCCAAAGTCTCATAACTAGCAAGTGGCAGAGCCAGGGTTCAGCTGCGAGATGACTGATTCAGCAGTTTGTGCTCTTTCCATATATTACATTTCACGATTACAATAATCATGTCAATAACATGTCAAATTTTTCAAGGGAGGATATATTTCTGAGTTACTTAAGAAGTATAGCAAGTATTTAGCACTTCAGTTTATCTCTTGAATTCATTGAAAGCAAATAAATACATCAGAGTATAAATGAAGACTAACTATCAATCCCTGGAAATACTTTATTATTTAGAGCCTCTAATAAAGTATGCTTTAGATTACAGCCTAGCCGTCAGAATGTAATTTGTCAGCACAGAACGAGCTAACCAGGATAAAAAGAACATACTAATCGTTTTTTAAAAAATGAGGTCCCCAATTTCCCATTTACATAGAGCTGTCCAGAAGTTGCCATGGTAACCAGAAAACATTTGCAAAACAGTCTGAATATGTGGGACACAAAGTGGAGCTCTCTTCCTTTTAGTGTTTTCTACCCAGAGCCAGCATTCTGAGGAAAAGCAATTAAGAGTAGTTTCATCCTCTTCTTATTCATTCAGAAATCTTCAATAATTTCTGTGATCCCACTAATGCTTTGAATAAAACCTGATCATGTCCTTAGGGTTAAGTTTTTTAAAACAGTTGAATTGCTGTGCCAAAGAGAATAAATTGTAAGAGCTCAACTGTGTGTGACCCAGGGTCAAAGCCCACCGGTAGCAAACATGACTTGATACTTCTCTGTCTTATCATTGAAATGTTTCTCTCAATTAATCAAATCTAATTGACCAAGACATTCTGCATTCGACTCTGAGGCCCTGCAGTGTCCTGTTGCTGGGACCCTTTGCTTAGACCCACCCATGGTCTAGAACACTCTGTGCCCAAGTGTGGCCTGAGGGTATCTTGCATTAGAATATCCTGTGATAGTAAAGAGACAGTTTCCTGGATCCCACTTCTGATCGATGGATTCAGAACTTCTGTGGTGGAGCCCAGGAATATGCATTTTAGCATTTCATTTTATTCCTTTTGGTTAGAACATGTACGAAATGGTATTTTAAAAAATTACACTTGTCTCTCTGTCTAGAGTAAGCTCTCTCAGGGCCAGGATCTTTCTGGATTTTCTTCATCTTTGGGTCCCTAGCACCTTGACCAGTGCCTGGCCCACAGTAAGCACCTGCAGAAATGCTTAATGAATGCAAAACCTACAAATCTAAATGTTTTAAATTAAATTAAGTTAAATTAAATAAATTAAATTAAATTATATTAAATTAAATTAAATTACATTACATTACATTTTGATTCCATTATAGTTACCACAGTGTTATATTAGTTTCAGGTGTACAATATAGTGATTCAACACCTCCATACATCACCCAGTGCTGATATGACAAGTGCACTCCTTACTCCCCATCGCCTGTTTCATCCATCACCACACTCACCTCCCCTCTGGTAACCATCAAATTCTTCTCTATAGTTAAGAGTTTGTTTCTTGGTTTGTCTCTTTCTTTTTTTTTTTCCCCTTTGCTCATTTGTTTTGTTTCTTAAATTTCACATTTGAATGCGATCATATGGTATTTGTCTTTATCTGACTAACTTATTTCACTTAGCATAATACAATCTAAGTTCCATCCATGTCATTGTAGATGGCAAGATTTCATCCTCTTTTAGGGCTGAGTAATATTCCATTGTGTGTATATACCACATCTTCATCCATTCCTCAGTCAGTGGACATTTGAGATCTCACCATAGGTTTGACTATTGTAAATAATGCTGCGGTAAACATAGGGGTGTGTGTCTTATCCCTTTGAATTAGTGTTTTTGTATTTGGGGGTAAATACCCAGTAGTGCAATTACTGGTTGATATTGTAATTCTATTTTTAACTTTTTGAGGAACCCCTGTACTGTTTTCCACAGTGGCTGCACCAGTTTGCATTCCCACCAGCAGTGCGAGAGGGTTCCCCTTTCTCCACATCCTTGCCAATACCTGTTGTTTCTTGTGTTGTTGATTTTAACTATTCTGACAGGTGTAAGGTGGTATCTCATTGTGGTTTTTGATTTGTATTTCCCTGATGAGGAGTGACGTTGGGCATCTTTTCATGTGTCTGTTGGCCAATCTGGATATCTTCTTTGGCGAAATGTCTGCTCCTGTCTTCTGACCATTTTTTAACCAGGTTATTTGTTTTGCAGTGTTGAGTTGTATCAATTCTTTATATATTTTGGATACCAGTCTTTTACTGGATACATCATTTGCCATTTTAGCATTTTAAATGTGCTTTGGCTAAACATGAAGGCAGTTTGGTTTTTCATTAACATGCTGATTGAAACCCACTCACAGAGAAGTTTTTGAGCACATCCATATTCTGCACCCTGCACATATTCAGTACCACAAAATTTGAAAGTTCCGCTAATTTGGGAGGCAAAAAAATTGTTGTAATTTATTTACCATTTGCATTTCTGTTTTTGTTTATGTCTTCTAATTGTTTTTCTCTAGCAGTGTTAGGGTAGGTCTGGTTGATTTGTTGAGTGCATGAGGGCTGGAACTTGGTCTTGTTCATATCTGTCATACCTAGAAACAAAGCCTGACATATAGTAGGTGCTCAGTAAATAATTATTGACTGAATGAACATTAAAGATAAAAATTTTTGTTTTTGTCATGCATTTAGCAAATATTTTAAAATTTTATAGATTTTCTTTTCATTGCACTTTCTTTCCTTTAATATAGCTAAGTCAATTTTTTATTTTATGGTTTCTGCTTTGGATGCCATGCTTAGAGATGCAATAGCTCACTGATAAATAACCCTACATATTAGAAAGTGTTTTGTTTTTTTTGAATTGAAATTTGATGCCCGGTAGCATCTACTTCATTATTCACACATTCACATGGAAAGGGACGGTCATCATCAGGTTGGGGTGGATCTTATCGGAGATTTCTGGGGCATGGGAATTTTACCTGAATCTTGAAAGAGGCTATCCTGAATTAACAAAATCAGGGTTCATTTTGAATCCTCCCTCTAGAAATAGCTTCCACTGGTAAAAGCTCAATTTAAATATTCATTTTAAGGAATTGTAGTGCTGCTCAGAGTGAATCATTAGACTAACACAAGCCTCTTTTACAAGTCAGTTTGGAGAAGAGAATAGTGTCTTCTCCAAAGACACTGGGGTGTCTTCTACCAAAACTTCATAGTAATGTCTGTTATGGGTTAAATTGTGTCTTTCCCCCTCCTCATTCATAGATTGAAGTCCTAACCCCTCAGTACCTCAGAATGTGACCTTCTTAATTAAGAAGTAGAGTCTTTATAGAAGCCACCAAGTTAAAATGAGGTCAAAGTGAGCCCTAATCCCATATGACTGGTGTCCTTATAAAATGAGGGAATTTGGAGACAGATACATATACATGGAAATGCTATATGAACACAAAAATGTTCATCTATAAGCCAAGGAGAGAGGCTTGGAACAGATCCCTCCCTCACAGCCCTCAGAGGGAAGAACCAACACCTTCATTTTGGATTTCTAGCCTTAAGGACTGTGAGATGATAAATTTCTGGTATTTAAGCCCCCCGGTTTGTTATACTTGGTTATGGCAACCCTGGAAAACTGATCCAGTGTCCAGATAACCTAGAATATAATTTCTCATATGATTGATACCAGGTGTAGCTCTTGACCTTGACAAGTTCAAGAGGAATAATATGCTTTAGCTAGTAGATAGCACTGGTTATGAAACTGGTTGAAGGGGACCTTTGGTGAGAACAGAACACTTTGTGCTAACATTGGGAGAGTCCAGGATCCTTTTGGTGGGTGGTGTGCTTTCTTCCCACCTGTCTTCCTTTCCTGAGTGAACCATCAGGTGAGTTCTTCCCGTCAGTGTTGATGGCCACTCTGTGGCTTCCTCACCATCACTATGCATTCCTGCCAGGCAGAGGTGAAGAGCACGAGCTTTGGAGATGATCTCCTATTCTGCTTCTGGCTCCACCTTGAGAGGTGTATGTCCTTGGCCGAGTCACTGACCCAGTGTGAACCACACTTCTAACCTGTACGATGGGCATAATGATACCTACTTTCCAGGGTTATAGTAAGAACTAAGTTAAGTGACATTTGGAAATACCCTAAAATTTTTGGCTAGCAATTACTTATTTAAAGATAAGACTATTGTCCTATTCAATTCTGTTCTTTCAGCACCTGGCAACTAGTTGGCCAGTCATTAATTAATCATTTGGTCACATTGCTGGGGAGAGGAAGATTTGGAGAGAATACCTACAATCTCAAGCCCAGAATCAAAAGTGGCCTTATGGTACACTGTGCCTGTTGGTGACTCCAGAGTACATCCCAGACATTTTGACATTTTATTTTACTAAAAAAAATTTTTAAATGTTTATTTTTGAGAGAGAGCGAGTGAGCACATGAGTGGAGGAGGGGCAGAGAGAGGGAGACACAGAATCCGAAGCAGGCTCCAGGCTCTGAGCTGTCAGCACAGAGCCCGTCACAGGGCTCGAAAGCATGAGCTGTGAGATCATGACCTGAGTGGAAATCAGACATTTAACCAGATGAGCCACCCAGGCACCCCAGCTTTGACATTTTAAAATTTGTGATACTCCATACCTTTTGGAAGAGGTTACTTTCCAAATAATCAGTCTGTCAACCTATTAGTTCTTTCTACCTGACTCTTTGCTTGAAATAAAAAACCTAGTAAGATTTATCTGAGTTGTGCTGATGTGTTTTGTAATTTCTTAGACTTTGCACATTATCAAACTTATGGAGTGACGGTGTGGCCCTGTGGAAGTGCAAACACAGCTGGGAGACAGGGCATGAGTGGAGTTGGTAGGTTTGTGCCAAGTGCAGGAACAACTGTCATTGGACACGTGACCTAATAGCATAAGGACAACACAGGAAGGACAGAGCAGCTTTACTGTGTGACTGTGTTTGTTAACAACACTAAGCCTTGATCTTGTGTGGTGTGTGTGGGAAACCAGAAGATTTGGGTAGCAGTTAGTATTCCAGGATCCTATTCCAGAAGACGATTAGAAGGACACTGAATAGGAGCGCCTGGGTGGCTCAGTCAGTTAAGTGTCTGACTCCTGATTTCAGCTCAGATCATGATCCCAGGGTTGTGGGATCAAGCCCTGCATCAAGCTCCACACTGAGTGTGGAGCCTGCTTAGAATTCTCTCTCTCTCTCTCTCTCTCTCTCTCTCTCTCTCTGCCCCTCTCCCATGCTCGTGTACTCTCTTTCTCTCCCCCTCTCTTTCCCAAATAAAAAAAATTGTTTTAAAGAGAGATATATTCATTGTATGTAATTAACAAGTTTATTCCAAGATTTTTGAGCCTGGGAAGAGCAAAATACACAGCACACAAAATACATGTTGGCCCTGCTGTTATTACAATAAGAATACTATCTTTTATTATTAGGTCTCAATAGGCAGCTAGAATACTTAGCAGATGTGTTGACAGTTCTAATCTCTTTTCTTAATCTACTGAAGGAAGGAAATTTCAATTTTGAGCACTTATATATGTCAGGCATTTCTCTCTCCTTATATTTTATATATGAGATATAGGAAGAATATATAACTTCTTAAAAATAGTGATTCTGTTATATCATGGTTTGCATTTTGCTCTCATCTAACCTGATTAGTGGTATTGCATGAACCATGAGTTTTGAGATCTAAAACATTTATTTATTAAAATAAATGAAGTGGCATAATACAGCCATTATTAGAAAGTTAAAATATACCTATTCTATATCCGTGGTTAGAGAAACACAATTTTTTTTTTTTTGGCTGTAAAAATTTAGCTCCAGAGTTTCTATTGATCTTTCAAATTCTCATTTCTGATTAAGCATAGAGAAAGAAATTTTTATTCCAGTCCCTGTTACTGAAATGCTCTAACAACAGCAACAAAATATAAAAAACAGAGGGAAAAAGAAGCCATCTTCAGTGAAACAAGGAAATAGCCATAACCTCAAACCATGAGAGAAGCTGCCAAAGATTATGAAATTTGAGTTATGGGGAGGGAGGGTGCTGAGAGCCAACACATTCATCCTCCAGCCTCAGTTAGGATAGAGTTTCCCCTTAAAGAAAGGGTCACAATTCTCCAATGCAAATCCAGTGATCTTTTGGTTACAGCGATGAGGTCTAAGAACACAGGGAAGTATGGGGGAAGGGGTAGTATTAGATAGATATTCGTTCTACACTGTGAAAGATGGATCCAGAGACGGAACCTGTAAGACAAGTCATTTTTATGGGCAGCGGTCTCAGCTCGTGGCAAGAAAGATGGTGTGTGGTGAGTGGAGTTCAGGGAGTTAGTGACTAAAATGTACCATCCCAGGCCTGTTCGGGGGGGGGAAAATGAGGAAAGTATGTATATGTTCTTTGAGCTAAGAACATAACAGATATAAAGTAAAAGTGTTCAGGGCACAAACTGGATTTGAATGCTGCACGCCCCCCACCCCCCACCCCAGACTGTTCTTTAGGAATAAGACGGATATGTTCAGAGATAAAATTGTCAGAAAGAAAACAGCTGAAGACTTACCATATATATGGAGTAGGGCGACGGGGGGGTCGGGGGGGGGGGTGGCTAAGTAACCCATATTTGAATGCTGATTATATCAGGGGGGCAGAGGAAGTGTTCTTCACAGTCTTAAATGTTACCTCGATATAGTCTTTATTAAAAAAAAAATAGCTCCAAAATATAGAAGGGATTACAAGAACAGAAGATGAAAATCAAGTTTGAGGACGCCAGAGAAGAAATGACAGAGAAAAAGAAAGCCATCGTAAAGATGAAAGTGCCATTGGAAGCAAAAAAGGAGGAAGAAGGGGAGGAGGGAGATGAGGAGGGGGGAAAGAGGGAGACATGTGGCTGAAAAATAACGAAGGATGCAAAAAGTGAGGAGAGAAAGTGCTGCCTAGAGAGAGAGATCAGCAGCGCCAGGAAGCTGCTTCACTCCGTAGGCAGGTCTCAGCCAGTGGAGGCACTGGCAGGAGATGGGAGGGCGTGAGGAGGGGAGAAGCCGGAGCATCCCCCCCCTTCCCAGTTGGGTGCCAGCTAAAAGGGGTCTGGGGAAGATGCCGCTTTTAGGACTCAGAGTCTCTGCTGTGGTATAGAAAACAAAAATAGAGAGAAGGGAGGAAATGGAACAGAGAGGAAAGAGGCCTAGGATTAGCCCCTGAGTAACAACATTTCTGCAAGAAACTGAGGTAATAACTCAGATTGCTTTTGGCTTATCTAACAAGTCAGGAATACACAAGGGGGAAACTGGCAGGATGTCAATTTTGGCTGTAGCTTTAAGCACAGAAGCTATTCTTACAGCATTTCTCGCTGATAGGTTGTTTTTTTTTTGTTGTTGTTGTTGTTTTGTTTTTTTTTTTTTCTGGCAAGCTAACTTTTGTATCCAATCCTTATAATGGTTCCAGCTAGGAGGGAGGAGACAGGGGTCTTACAAACCACCAAAAACCTTCAACAAGTACTTTTATCAGGTTGGGGTATGCCATTTGGAGTGTTGCCAGTTGTAACAGCAACTGAGATCTTCATGGCCATGGAAAGAACTGCAGAATCTTCAAAATACGGAAAAAAATATGATTGGACTATAAAGCAGAGAGAAATAATGTTTCTAATAGTAGCTTTCTGTGCTTTTAGAGTTCTTCCTTCAGCATCTCTACTGTAAATGACATTGTCCCTGAATTCCTGTCTGTTATTGATCTTGATGTCCGACCTGAAACGTTGCATTGAGAGTTATCACCATCAATCTGACGGGATAAACTTCTTTCATAAGAATAAAATTATACGAAAGTATATCTGAGTTCTGAGTTCAGTACTGATCTTGTCTGTACAGAGGATAGTGAAGGGTATTTTCAGCTTACCTATAATCTTGAGCTGTGTAATGTGTTCAGAATAGGTTTTCCCTAAAGACAAACCCTCTGAGCTGCTGTCAATTCATGAGATCATTAGACTTTTTTTTTAGCCCATAATATTGTTGTTCCAGTTCTGTGTATGGTCACATGTGGAAATTGTTAAGCCAGGCTGAATTTTAAAAGGAAAAAAGAAAAAAAAAAAGTTAAACTCAATGTAAAAGGTGAAAAATGTGCTAGATAACGGCAATAAGTTACTTGTTGCCATTGAAGAATCAATTCTGTTATGATTCTTCTCACAGTCAAGTAACAAAAAATGGGGGAGGCCGGGACAACATTTGGGGTCATATAATTTCCATTGTTCAGAGAGCAAACCTTTACTTTGGTGATTATGTGATGATAGGTCGTTCAAGGATGATAAACAGAGATGATAGTTGGACATAACTGATTGAAGATATGGGTAAAATTCCTTCTCAGTTTGCAAATGGGCCAATTTTAACATACTTAGCTTTTGATATAAATGCACTTGACTTTCATTTGTCAAATCCTGAAGAAGTGACCCGCAGAGAGGCAATCTTCTGAATTCTGACATCCAGCAGAAAAAGAGCCATCCATAATTCTGACATTTAGTTTTCCTAAAATTAAGTCACCCTAGTAGATCTTACAGGATGTGAAAAAAAAAAAAAAAACACATCAAATTGATCACAGACTTGTTAGGAGAGATATATAATAAAATATAATAGGATATCAGAAAGGTGAATCATACTTGCTAGAAAATTCTTATTATATATTCCAGGTTGCTCCAAAGCTTGCTTTTGAATTTTACACAAAACTGATGTGCCTAATCTATTTTTCTCTTTTACAAAACTACCTTGACAATATGCTGGGCCTAGAAATCCTGCAACTAGAGAAAATGATTTTGACTACTTTTCTAAAAGCCACATATCTTATAAAGAGAAAAATCAGAAAGAAAAACAAGGAGTTTAGAATTATTAATTCCAATTGAAGGTTATCTAATTGGGGATATTTTGCTGCTAAGCACTGTGTTCTGAAACAGCCTCAGGAAGAATCAAGGCAGGTGTTTTTAGTGTCACATGATCCACCACTCGGTTTGGTCAGTTCTCACTTCCAGGCTGGGTTGGTGTACCTCAAGGGTGTGGTGGGCCTCCTGATAACCCACGTGCTACGGGAGGAATTGGATACGGAATCATTTAGCCAATGCTGGGAAGGTTAGGGAATCACTTAAGGGTGAGTTTTAACCTGAAGGCTGGGGTAGCCCAGAAAACACATAGAAGTTATTATTTTCAGTCTTCAATTCAGACAGAATAAATGAGCAGAGGAAGAAATCAGTTAGGCTATCGGGTTAGAAAGTGTTATCAGACCAGGAGAATTGGAGTGGAAATCTGGATTACGGCTTCTGTGGTGCTGTTTTTGTTCTTTGCTGGTTTATTTTAAAGAATCTCAAGAGTATACATTATACACTCTGTTCAGTCTAAGAGATTTTCTTCACCAGACCTAGTCTAGTGTAGTGGAAATTCTTGTTGAGATATTTCACCCCAAAATAGGAGAGTCATTGAAAAAAAGAATTTGGTACATAGGAATGGACTATAAGATATGGCAAGAGATAACGAAGCATTCAAAGGATCCTAGAAAATGTTATATGTAATTTAAAGAGATTATTCAAATCATTGTGGGCTATATTATGTGTAGTTACTTTAAAATTGATTGAAAACATGAGATTGACTAAAAGAAAAAAATTTACCCAAAACGTAATAGTATATTATGTAAACACAAAAACCGTTTTTCACTTATCAATTTTTGGCCCTAAAATCAAAATGTTCAATCTCGAAAATAACCACACACACACACACACACACACACACACACACACACACACACACACATAACTGCCCCTTCCACACACACCCTATTGTGAAATAATGAAAAAAAAAAAAGGTGAACATTTCAATTCACAGGGAATCCTTGTTGATCTGCCAATAAGACTCTGTATAATAACAACTGCAAAAGAATATGTGTTCTGGAATCATCGAGGACCAGGCTTGGTTGTTGTGTATCTGCAGAATCCATAGGGAAGATGACTGAACAGCCTTTTGAAGACGTTCACCAGTTCTTGCCCCTATACCATCGCTTTGCAAAATTTTCTGTCAGCCTCCAAATATGTCCTGCTTTGTAGAAAATGATTCTTATGCAGTGAAATATGAGATTTTTAAACTTATGAAATAGTTTCTGAGAGTGGTAGGCCAGCCAGTGCCAGTAAATGGCTTGGAGGGCTGTAGGAGAAGGAATTTCAGTCTTCAGTGTAGGCATGTGGTGTTTTCTTGATTTGATGCTATATTATGTAAAGTGCTCTGCCAAAGCCGTTGCAAGTACCATCCACAGCCACGTTGCTGTTCCAAGCCCCTTTTGTATAGAAAGTTTGAAGTCACTATTGTCTGACAGGGTCACTTTTGAGTCACCTTTTATAATGTGTACCTTTTATAATTACATCATGCAAAGTGGGCTGGCCACCAAACACTCATCTGAGGCCTGATAGATCACATCATCACCCCTCTCTGCCCCTGTAGCAAATTTATTCATATTATGTCATAATTTTTAAAATGCTAAACATTTAAAAATCCATTTGGAAAAATCCATCATTTGGATTTTTCCAGAGTTTGAATATTAATGATCTTCTACTCTACGCACAAATGTTAAATGTCCTTTTTGAACACAATATATAGTGCCATTTGTGAATCGTCCAAGAGAATTCGTGGAGGTAATTTAATTTTGAGTAGGTTTATTTTGGAGGAGGAAGAGGACATACATTTCCCAGTCAGAAATGATAGGCAGTACTTGACCAGCAAGAGGACATTCTAGGTAAGAGAAAAGGCAGTTGAAGATGTAGAGGGTAGTGGCAGATCTCTGGAATCAGGCACAATGGGTAGGGAGACTTGAGTCGATCTTACTTTTTCAAATAATTCTAATTTTTAGACTTAAATGAATTCCATGGACTTAAAGAATTTGGGGGGAAAAAGGAGTTTGCAGATGTGGTCTTGGAATGATATGGAGATTTTTAGAAATTATGGAGCATGCCATAGAGCTTCCAGAAAGCTAGAAATGAATAAGGTCAGCAATTAAACAAGTATTTTTGAACACTATTATGCTGTATTATGTTAGGGTTACAGTGATGAAGAAGACAGCCTCAAGGAGCTCAGAATCTAGGTGGGAGGAAGAAGGAAGTGGAAAGCATTTGCTAGAGGATGTAACCTTCCCAATGGAACTTATTATGATGAATCTATAAGGGACCAGTGATCCTGGGTTTTTAGACTTTTACCCCATTAAAGAAAGCCATATACTTTCTTATTTTCCAAAAAAGAAAATATATTTGGAAAGTGGCAAGTTAATATTTTTGATACTAAGCCCTAAGACAAGAATCTGGTAAAGCATTCTTAAATAATGATCAGTAAGCAATTAGGAAAGAGTCAACATTGATTCATCTTAAACTAATTCTATTCACTTTTTTGATAAGGTTATAAAAACTCATAGATCAAATAGATCCAATTTATTTAATAAAGTCTCTCAAAAGTATCCTTGGGGATATACAGAGAAATTGAAGGTATAGGAAAGTACTTGGATTAAAGCCAATTGGAAAATACCCATAACTGTTTCCTAACAGAGTAGAGAGTAGGAGTGTTCATGGAATGTTGTTCTGCCTTATTAATTCTTACAAATTATTTGGATGAGGATACTTTCATTTGTAGATAGCACAAAATTGAAAGAAAAAAGTTCCATAATTATCTCAAGTGATTGTAACTTGGGGTAAAAACTAATCAAATACAGGTCAGTCATCAAATAAATGTTTGTGTATGTGTGTGTGTTTCCCAAACAAATTTCATATCATGGGTAAAAGGGTGGAGCAAACATGGTAGAACACTTCATGTGCTAGTTACGGGCAACTCTAGATTTAGATTGCCTGGATTCCAGTGTCCTCTGCTGTGGTTAGTCTACATTAGAAAGAATATATGCAATTCAGAGTGTCAGAGTGCCTGCCATATTAAAAAAAATGTTTTGAGGAACACACTTGAAGGAACTAGAGATATTTAGTCTTAGTGATGTGATAGTTTAATTCAGAAATATAGGTAGAACTGATGTAATCAAATATGTTTTTTAAAAAATATTATTCTACAACGTGGAGAACAATTGGAGGAGACGAGTAAATTTGGGGAGATTAATAAGAAGAGAATGTCATGACCCAGAGGAGAGATCAAGGATATTTGGATATAGAAGTAGAAGTAAATTCAAGAGGAATGGACTGGACATCCATGTGTGGGACACAGAATGAGGGAAAGTGATGAGCTTATTTTGGGGAGCATTAGGTTTAAGATGCTGGCAAGGCATTTTAGTGGCAGTTATCAGTAGACATTCTAATCTAGTGCACAGAGAAACTGTGGTTGGAAATAAGGATATGGGAGGCATCTGAATAGAGTGAATATCAACAGGAATGGACACTTATGTGACCTTTCACAGTTCATGGGCCACTTCCACACTCAGTATAGCTCTTTGCAGCAAAGCAAGCCTTATTATAGGGATTACAAAGACACAAGAACCAAAATTATGTCAATTTGCTTAATATTTTAACACCAGTAAGTGACAGAACCAGGGCTTGAAACCGGGTGTTTCAATACCACATTCTAAGACCGTTGATCTGTGACTTTTAAACTACACTACAGTATCTATTCAGTGATAATCAGAGCTATCGACAAAGACCTTTCCAAGGGGAAGAAATATCATGACCATAGCTTGGGACCTGCGTGTTTTCGGGACTGGGGAGAAAAGCGTCCAGTAAAGGAAAAGGAGACAGAGCAGTTAGAGAGAAAGTGCCAGGACAGTGTAGACTCTAGAAACCAAGGAGGGACAGGGTGGGCAGAGAGCCTCCAGGATGAGGGGATGATGAGTGTTCTTAGGTATTACCTAGAGGGTCAGCATGCTGTTTTGAGAACAGACCCCTTTCTGTATTGCAAATTTGCCTTTTTCTCAGCATTCCCTCTCATTTCATTTGTTTTGTCTCTAGCTCTTGAGCTAGATTATAAATTTCTTGAGGGCAAGTTCCATCTTATTTTCCTTCTAGTCTTTGTGCTGCCTAACACAGAGCTGTATCCACAGACTGATATGAAATGTGAAAGCTCTCTGCATGCAGATGATTAATCATCACTAACATTTTTCCAAAGACATAGTCTCTAGTGCCAAGAGCACATTTGTTTAAAATGTGCACTTAAATTTGAATGAATCTGCCTAAATGGTGCCATCTGTTCTTAGGCAGTTTCAGAAATGTTTTAATACGGTTTTACCTTTAAAAGGACAAATGTAGGGGCATGCCTGTGAGACATATAGACACCCTTAAATAAACACAGAGCAGACACCAGCACATTCGATCACACTTAAACAGCTACACATAAAGAATGTTTTCTGAGGTTTAAGAAAATTTTAGCTAAGAGGACACCAACTACTACTTCATGCAGGAAATATTTATGGGAAGTTACAAAATTGTAGGCATGGACTCCTACAGCATATTACTGCATTTTAATTACAGACTCCAGAAATACAACTTAATTTGATGTAAATCTCACATTCCTTTGAAATCGGTACACTCTTCCATTATTCGCTAATGGGCCACATTTTATTGTGACTGCAGTGGATCCATTTGGAAGCTGAAGACAGATGTCGGGGAGAGTCTCTGTGTTATTTATTTCTATCGATTGTCAATTTGACTTTTGTTCCAGTACTGTAGGATTTATTGTTGGGTGAATATAACAGTGACGTGAAACCCATGTTTAAGTTCTGCAAATAACTTCCAGTCACTTTTGAAACACCTCAACTTAGGTTCTAAATTTGAGTTTGCGGTTTTACAGGCACAGTTATTTGCTGGTCCACTTCAGCATGCAAAATCACACACTGGCCAGATCTGAGTATGGTTATTGTGGCAACGAGTAATGGGTCACATTTTCAGCCTATTTAACTCACTAGCTACATCATCATCACCAACACAATGCCAAGATTTTGACATCTGTGTATTTTGGTAGTTGGTGTAAATCAACAATGGTAGATATCAAGAACTCAGATTTACAGAAGGAATTTCGGGTTAAAATAGCATCCGAGTATGTTACCCTCTCTGAATACGTGTGCATCCATATGGAAATTCTTTTATTAAATCCCATTTTGCAGGGGTGGGGAGTTGCACACACTTACTCACATGAACGGTCATTTGGAATACTGTTAGGGAAATTTTATTTTTAGGTATCAGAATTTGCTTCTGATAATTACGAAAATTTTTTTTAATGTTTATTTTTGAGAGAGAGAGAGAGAGAGAGAGAGAGAGCAAGCAGAGGAGGGGCAGAGAGAGAGGGAGACACAGAATCCGAAGCAGGCTCCAGGCTCTGAGCTGTCAGTACAGAGCCCGATGCGGGGCTCAAACTCAGGGACCATGAAATCATGGCCTGAGCCAAAGTTGGATGCTTGACTGACTGAGCCACCCAAGAGCCCGCTTCTGCTAATTTTAAATAAATAGGGTATTACAGATACAACTGAAGTCCTCTTGTGGCCTTTTTGCTTTGTATCCCTCACAGAGGCAACCATTAGCATTAATTTGCTGTGTTCTTCCAGTCCATATTTTTATACTTTAATGACCTAAATTCTAGAACCATGAATGAAATTTTTAGGTGATACTTCTTTTTGAGCACCTGAGTTCTGTCATAGATATCATTTTGATCATTGAAGTTTACATCATTCTTTAACATGCTATTTCTCATCAGCAGCTCAGAAACCCATCTGTCAATCTATCCAAAAGGTGCTTCATTTTGACTTCCCTGTAGTTTGAATTATCCAAGTTCATTCATCTCTACTACCACAGATTTTCATTTAGGTTGTACATCTTGTGCCAATTTCTTGCTATACCCAAGCATGAATGCCCATATGTGTGCATACCAATCACCTCTTTTCACTCTCCCCCAGTGAGACTTGTTCCAGACTTCTCTCCAGGAATACACCTCGGAGTCTGTTGCTGGGTTGTGGGTTATATGCATCTGCAACCTTACCACATATTGTCAAATTGCTCTCATAAAGAGGTTCTTTATATTCCTCCCAGCAGTATATAAATGTTCTTGTTTCCTTGTATCTTTACAAATCTTGTTTTGTTAGAATCCATTTTCTAAAAGTTTCCAGTCTGATAGAGGTGAGTGAAATACTTTATCATTATGGCTCTAATTGTTTGTCCTGGCTATTTGTGAGTTGGAGCATTTTTTTTCAAATACTAATTAACCATTTTTAGGTTTCCTCTCTATGGGTTGCCTGTTCATATCCTTTGCTTATTTTTTTTTTTTTCAGAGTTGCCTTTTTCTTATTGATGTGTGGAGGTTCTTTATTTCAAGCATTAATCTTTTGTTAGCTATATGGATTGCAAACATCAACTCCCAGCCTTCCAACTCTGTGGTAGATTTTATCACCCAGAAGTTCTTTAATTTTGGATAATTTGGTCAAATACTTTCAATTAATTCATTTTTGTGTTTAATATCTTATCATAAAAGATCCATGACTGCCTTGAATTGATCCTGATGTGCTTCCATATTTTCTTATATGAATGTTAAAATTGTGTTATTTTACACCTAAGTCTTTAATACATTTTGGAATTTATTTGTGTATCAAGTGTGAGAAGCAACCTAAATTTATTTATTTTTTTCAAGATGGATAGCCAGTTATTCCAGCACCATTTGTTAATTAGTCTTTTCTTTCTCCATTATGGTGTGAGGTCACTTCTGTCCTATCCAGAGTTTCAAAATGAGCCCAGCATGTTTCCCTGATCTCATTATCTGTTCCTGCAGCAATACCACACTGTTTTAATTACTATGGCATTATGATATACCTTGATGTATAGCAGGACATGCTCCCCTCTCTTGTGCTTCTTTCACAGAATTGTTTCTGTTATTTTTTTATATTTGCTCCGTCTGTTTTTTAGAATTAATTTGCCCTGTTCCGCAAACATAACATGTGGTATTTTTATTTTTATTTCAATTGCATTGGTTATGTACGTTAATATAGAGAAATTAATATACAGATTCATTTTTAGTTTTCCCATCTATGACATGGTACATTAATATCTAGGACACCTTTTATTTAGGTTTTCTTTTTGTATCTTTTAATATTATTTTATCATTTTCCCTACAAATCACACTTTTTTATAAGATTAATCCCCCATTATTTCATTGTCTTTGTTACCATTATAAGTAGTATTATACTTCCTGATTAATTATTGCTGGTTATTAGAACTTCTCTAATTTGGCATGTTGATCTTTCATCCAGCAACCCTGCTAAACTTCTTAGTTTTTAACTTAGTTTTTAACAGTTTATAGATGTTCCTGCATTTTCTTTGTAGACTACCATATTTTCTGCAGATAATGATGTTTTCATCTCTTCTTTTCCTGTCACGATGACTTGTATTTCGTTTTCTTGTTTACTGCATTGGCTGGGACCCCCTGTTCACTGTTAGGTAGTAGCAGTGATACTGGGCATCCTTGTCTGTTGGTTGTGTTTATTACTAGTGTGTAATGAATTCTCCCAGTGCACCCATTCTCACCTTTTTCCCCATGGTGTTCACATTGAGCATCTGCAATATGGCTAGCCAAGATTAAGGTGGGAACTGTGGTCATGTAATGAAATTAAGTTATCATATTAGTAAGTAGACCCAAGCTTTACCTTATTCAAACTCTTTCCTCACTTTCTGAATCAACCCATCCACATCTGTTATCAGTCTTTCCAGAGACAATACATTAAATATAACTGACTTTAAGAGGTCTCAGCTACAAGTGTTTTTGTTGCATTGGACAGCACTGGCTTCATTGGAAGTGTCATACCATCAGAAACATAAATTTAAATTTTTTGAGATTCTGTGAAAATGCTCAGTGTTCACATTGATTTTGTTTTGCAATTCCTTTTTTGTAGACTCCAATGAACCAAGCTTCAACTCGTTCCCACTGCATTTTCTCTATTCACTTATCAAGCAAGGAGCCAGGATCTGCGACCGTCCGCCATGCCAAACTTCACTTGGTTGACCTGGCTGGTTCAGAGCGAGTTGCAAAGACTGGAGTGGGAGGCCAACTACTAACAGAGGCCAAGTACATCAACTTGTCCCTTCATTACTTAGAACAGGTAAAATGGGCACAACGGGATTAACTATATCTACCATTTGCTGACACGCTTTACTAGGCACTCTGCTAACATTTTTGTTTTTTGTTTTCCTCTTTTATTGTGGTAAAATACACATAAAATAAACTTCATAATTTTAATCATTTTAAGTATTCAATTCTGTGTCGTTATGTACATTCACAGTGTTGTGCATCCATCACCGCCATCCATTTCCAGAACTTTTTTCATGACCCCAAACAGAAACTCTGTATTTATTAAGTAGTAATTCTCCATTTCATTATGCTTTCAGTATCTGGTAACCTCTGTTCTACTCCCTGTCTCTATGAACTTGCCTATTCTAGATACTCATATAAGTGGAATGTATAATATTTGTCCTTTTCTGCCTGGTTTATTTCCCTTAGCATAATGTCTTCAAAGTCCCTCATATGCTGTAGCATGTATTTGAATTCTGTTCCTGTTCAAAGCTGAGAAATGTTTCATTATATGTACATGCCATGTCTTGTTTATCTGTTCATCCATCGACGGATGCTTCAGTTGTTGCTACCTTTTGGCTGTTGTGAATTATGCTGCTGTGAACATTGGGGTAGCATTCTGTATATACCATTTCATTTAATTTTTTTTTTCATCGTTTATTTATTTTTGGGACAGAGAGAGACAGAGCATGAACGGGGGAGGGGCAGAGAGAGAGGGAGACACAGAATCGGAAACAGGCTCCAGGCTCTGAGCCATCAGCCCAGAGCCTGATGCGGGGCTCGAACTCACGGACCGCGAGATCGTGACCTGGTTGAAGTCAGACGCTTAACCGACTGCGCCACCCAGGCGCCCCAATATACCATTTCATTTAAACCTTACAACAGCCCTACAATGTAAGGTATTAGTTATTTCCATCTTGTAGATTTTAAAACTCAGATCTTCCTGAGGCCTTCCCAAGGTTACCAGCTAGCAGTAAGATGAGGAGTTGAATCTTGAATTGCCTGGCTACAAGGCCCATGTGTTTTCTTTCTATACCTTATTGTTTTTACTGTAAAGTTTGTAATGGGTGTGAAAATAGGTTATAAATGGCCTCCTGTGGCCTATCTTTTCAGGCTTGTGGCTTAGTTATAGGAACATAATTTAGAGATGACTGATATCTTTTTTGGCTTCTGGTGACTTGAGTTCGTGATTGTGATCCTGCAATGGTTCTCTTTGCTTTACCTGTCCTCCTGACCCCTACCCCAAGTTTACTGCGATCTACCCCAGTGTGTGCTCTGTTTTTTATTTCTGATTTTGACTCCAGGTGATAAGAGAGCTCATCTGAATTTAGCCAAATAAATTTTCCAGAAAAAAATCCTCACCCCTTAAAATGAGCATATTGAATTGGATGATTTCTCAAGTTTCTTTCAGCTCTGTGAGTGAAGTGCTGTGAGTTGAATGTTAAAGATGGCAACTACTTCCAAATTCTCAGAAAAAAAAAAAAAAAAGAGGAGCATGATTAAAACCTGGAGTAGAGAAGTGCAGACTATATTGGCAAGGCAGAAGGACTTGCTAATGAGTGTTGGAGGCTAAAAGATTTGAAAAAACAAACAGAAACACCCCCTCTCCCCTTTTTGAGACTGATATTGTCCTGATGGTAAATGCTTTCTAATGGTCAAGTTGGCTGAAAAAGCAGATTGAGAGAAACCTAAGGGAGTTGTATCTGAACAAGGTGCATGCAGTTAGGCTCTAACCAAATAAACCCCCATAATGCAGCACCCAGAGATTAATGACCTGCCCGGTGTTCAGGTCATTTTAGTGTTTCTGACAAGATTCAGGCTTCCCTAGCTCTTCCTTACTCAAATATTACACACTACTTTTACTTTAACAGAGCATTTACTTAATAGGACACTTACAAAACATTGATAAAAAAGCATAATGGACTATATTCAAAGTGCTTTATTTCAAAGAAATATACCTAGTTGTTTCAGTTGGTAGCACTGTTGGCTTTAATTCCCATTATGCCCATCTGTTCATACAAAATTATATTCATTAGTTGAATCAGAATTTCCACCAATTGTTACCACTCAACGAAAACATTCTGCCCCTAATCCTCTCTTCATTTTAGCACAACCTCTGTAAGCTGCTACTTGTCATTAGAACTATTTCTCTCCCCACATCTCTCCTCTTCAGAATTCTTATAACATCAGCCTCATGTGAGTGGTCTTGGTGGCTCTGTGCATTTGGTTTCCTGTATAACGAATTTATGTACTTAAACATTTACAAGGAGCAAGAGCATGCTGAGGACTGTGCCAGGCACTGGAGCATAGTGCCAAGCAAAGTAGAAACGGTCCTTGCCCCAGAGGTGTCGTGGGCTGGTGCAGGGAGATGTGCGTGGAATAAATAGTCATTGAATACTTGGTTTTAGTCCAGGTGAGTTGTACAGAAAAAGGCCAAGGGGTGAGGAAAGCTTGTAATGGGGGATCGGATTTCAACTGAGAAAGGTGGAGGGAATGAAAGTTCTTTCAGGGCTGATATTAAGCAAAGATTCAAAGAACGAGTAGGAGGGAACCAGGCAGGGCTGGGGTTAGTGTATGTCAGGCAGTGGGAACTTGGAGTCCGTTGGTCCTTTGCTCCAGTACAGGGGCTCGATTGACCCAGAGCTACAGTGACATTCACATGTCATTGACCTTTGGCTTTCAGAATGTAAATAATCTGTTTCATGTTCACCTGATGCGTCACTCCAGCTGTTAACTGCTTACACTGATCCACAAGTGTCTTGGTGGAGGTTATAGCATAAGACAAGGGAGAGAGAAAAAGGGGAAGGTTAGCCCGAGAGTGAAGAGGGACACAAATGTAGGAAACTGGAGTATGTGGACATAGATGTGTGAAGTTGAATAAATCTAGGAGTTGCGGCTAGAGAAGAATAGGTGGGTAGTAGAGAAATTTTGGAATTTCACACAGAAAGAGATAAGTGAGAGAGATCCAAGGAGTACAGGGGAATAGGATAAAAAGAGGCAGGCAGATACCATTAATGAAATAACAGAACTTTTGTACACAGGTTTTCTTTATGTTGGACTTGATTATGGGGCTAATGAGACTGGACGTGTAACACAATTTAGTTTAACTCACTTCATTCATTCATTCACTCATTCATTCAACAAATTATGATTAAGTGTCCGTGAAGTGCTACAAGTTATGTTAGGCAATGGGGATAAATGCATGGGTGAGAAGATAGTCTATGCTATCGTGTTATCCAGTGAAGGAGCAAAGCAAATAAACAGATCCTTACAGGGTGCCTGGATGGCTCAGTCGGTTGAGTATCTGACTCTTAATTTTGGCTTAGGTCATGATCCCAGGGTTGTGGGATAAAGCCCCACAGTTGGGCTCTGCGCTGGTTCCACAGTGGAACCTGCTTGAGATTCTCTCTTTCTCTTTCTGTCTCTGTCTCTGCCTCTGTCTCTCTCTCTCTCTCTCTCCCTGTGCCCCTCCCCCACTCACGTGTGCGCACTCTCATTCTTTCAAAAAAAAAAATCCTTACATATAGTCAGATAAATGCTCTATTAAAAATTCAGGTAAATGTTTGTAATTAATTACATCTTCTCCATCTTATTTTATATATATCTATATATATATATATATGGAGATGTCCTCGGACAATTCGGTAACCTCTCTTACATTTATTATCCCACACTACTTACAGAAATTCCATGAAGAACCGTCACTGCCTTTCTGGTCACAATTATGGACCTTACACCTGCTCGCAGGGCACAACCTCTCTGAGTTGAATGCACCTTATTGTGCTCATAAGTAAATAAATTTCTGTTTGTCAGAACATTGTTGGTTTTGGAAATTTCCTTGTGTATGCAGTCCTCTTTCCAAAAAGTCTCCTCGAAAACATTTTAAGCCACAATAACAGGGTACATCTTGGCCCTAGAAATTAAGTCTGTGGAAGAGAAGGAAGGGGATATACGTATTTGTTCTAACCATAAGCCTCACCAAGTGCCCCTGGTGTGACCCTCGGTCTCTATCAGCCCAAACATCAAGTGAGAAACCACTGGGAACAGAGTGTTTGCTCTCTGCCTCTACAGAAATCAGAATCAGGGTCACCTTCAGGCAGTTACCCCCCATAAGTGGGACTTCCCCAGAGTTTTCGTTTCCATTTGGCTTCCACTAAATGTGTGTGTTCAGGAGGAAAACTAATGGTGCCAGTGCCAGTTGTAACCGCTCCAAATCATTGTCAGTTTTCAGAGGCTAATTTTCCATGTGCTTCTGAGCTCTTTAAAGGAAAGTCTCTTTAACTCATTAAATAGCAATCTGAGTTACTGATTTTAGGCATAGTTTCAAGATAGTTGGAGATACTGTTAAATATAATGTGAGTGTGTCCACTCTTTGTTGCTTAAAGAATGCCTTCAGGAACATATTGCTGTATTTGTACATGAAATCCCAATGGAAGTAGACACTAAAAAAAAAAAAAAAAAAAAAGAATCCAGGTTGTATACCACCTCCTTACCCTGTGCCATGTGGATCATTTGGTTCCTGCTGAATTCAGAGAGCCCAAAGCTGCCCCACAAAGAATAATATACCTTTGTCTCTTTCCCAAGTACCAGCCATTTCTGGGTCACTCTGAAGATCTGTATCTGCTCCAAGGGGTCTGGGCTTGTTATGGTATCCCCAAACTCCTTTAGAGCTGAGAAGATCCCTCTTGGAGAGAAATGGTCCAGAACTGGATTTATATGGCTGTAGCAAGTGTCCAAAGGGATCATAAAGAACATAGCCTGGACACCCCTGCAAACACGGGGTACTTTTTGTTTTACTGTCCCAGAAACTATCTCTATGCATCTTTAAAACATTTTTGTGAGATAGGCAGGCATTCTAATCCCACTTTTACAAGTGAGGAAATAGAGACTAATAAAGGTAAGAGATTCGCCTAAAATCACACAAGTGTGCAGCTGGTTTCTACCTCTGTGTCCTGGGTTCGTTCTTTTATTATGCACGGCTTTCATTTCCCCCATTTTTAAAGACCATGCTTTCCAATCCGTAATCCCATTTTGAATTTTAATTATTCTCTTGAACAATTTTAGAGCCCTTTCTGGACAGGACATTGGGATTGCCTCTATAACACTCATTGCAGGAGTAGCATCCAGGGGCCCATCCCAGCTCTAGGAGTAGACCTTGACTAGTGTAGGCTAGGTGGGACCTTGGCTAGAGTCATTGGTTCAAGGATGGGCCCGTGACCCATGTTTGTCCCTAGGAAAGCTCAGAATGTATGTTTAATAATTAGAGAACTTTATCACATCAGTTGTAAATAAGAACATTGGTCAGCCATCTGGTGGCCATGAAGAGAGTCAGACTTCTATAACATAGAAGGTAGAGCAGATACTGGTGAAAACTAAGTCCTCGGTGGTAGCACTGCCCTTTCCTTAAAACTTTCCTATTGCACATGGGCCAATACATCTCCCTTAGGATTAAATCCAGTTTGTACATTTTCTGTCATTGCAACCAAAAGCAAGTTAAAAACTCCATTTACCTGAATACCAACAGGAAATTTAATAAGCGTATTCTCTTTCATATCATCTAAGTTTCATCAAGCTGTTGAATAGAAGAAATACTATTTCCTGAAACAGGAAAAAATAGTGACACTTGTTTTATGAAAGAATTTCAAAGTATTTCCAATACTGTTAGATACTTAATTATGATTCATAATTAATAATGCCACCCTCTCCACACATCCGTCCCACCAACCCCTCCCTGTTTGGTCTGGTGTTTGATATTTGGGCCTGCCTTGCTTGTTATAGATATTTCATTTGTCCTCTTGGCTCTGAGGCTTTGGAGTTCTGCTCAGTGTCCCCTGCTGCCTACTGTCTTGCCACTCAGATTTGGGTCTGCCATGTTCCCCACTTCCTTTCCAATTATATCAAAACTCAGTTCTGCCAAATCTCGTTGCATACTATTGACCCTCGCACTGTCTTCCTAGGTAAAGCTAATTAGTCTACTCATTTATTTGTTCATTTATTTCACGTAAATGCGTCAAGTGCATGTTGTATTAGTCAGATTTCTTAGTTGTGAACTGGAAAACCTACTGTAGCTAATTTAAGCAGTGTAGACTTTATTAAACATAAAGAGTCTCAAGAAGAGTTGAGAGCTGTACTTGGATACTATCCAGCTAGGAGCAGAGCAAACAGGAGACACATCCAACCACGCCACTGAACTGCTCTGCAAAACATTACCATTACCCCAGTTGGCACTCAGGGCATTAAGTCCTGGATTCCAGAAAGTTCCTGCAGCTGCCTCAAAGAAACCAGATGCCTTTGCCACCACATTGTCCTACAAATCTGATCTTCCTCCTGTGGCCACCACCTCTCATGACTCACCTCCCAGTTCCACACTAGGGTGTCCTTTTGATGGAGCTAGGTCTCTTGTGGAAAGTTGAGTCGTAAGAGAGACTAGGTCCTTTTTTTTTCTCTCCAAGTTTATTTATTTATCTTGAGAGAAATAGAGACAGCATGCATGGGGAAGGGGCAGAGTGAGAGAGGGAGAGAGAATTCCAAGCAGACTCTGTGCTGCCAGTGCAGAGCCTGATATAGGGCTTCAATCCATAAAACCATGAGATCATGACCTGAGCAGAAACCAAGAGCTGGACTCTTTAACCAAGTGCGTTACCCAGGCGCCCCAGGCTGCTCACTTCTAATGGAAGGTGTGTGGCCATCAGCTCAGGCTAAAGGCAGGGAGAGGAGGCCATGTGGAGGTTTGAAACAAAAGGATAAGATGTGAAGGCCTCATTTCTGAGAGTGGAGAAGTAATTATTGAGAGGAATATCACAGGATACCTGGTTTGCAGTAAAATGTGTGGTCAGCAAACTAAAGCGAGATCCAGTGGCCGTTTGTGTTTTTGCTCCAAACAGCCCTCAAAAACAATCTTGTTTTGTAAACCAAGGGAGTAGAAGAGGTTCTGTTGGTGGGAATTACACACCTGAGAGCGGGGAGGATCAGAACAGTGACAGGTGTTGGCAGAAGTATTTTCGAGAGTCAGGGCCTGGTGATGCCCTTGAAGTCACATCTGTGCGTGACCTATTCCTGATGCTTGGGATGGGCATCTAGCACCGGGTTCGTCTTTCCAGGAAAACCCCGAACCCCTGGTGGCTTCCTTTGGGAACCCCCACAGCAGCCTTTCATCCAGCTAGTTCCTTCTCATTAAGTACCTAACACACTTGCGAAAAGTAAGATGAACGAGACTCAGAACCAACATAAACTTCCCCCATCACTTACAATGGTAGCAAACACATATAGAGCACTTCTTATGAGTGGGGTACTTCTTAAAGCAGTTTGTACATTTTAACTCTAAATCATGCCAGCTTCCTATGAGGGAGATACTATCTTTTGTTTTATAGTTGAGGAGATTGAGGCAGAGATGTTGAGCGACCTGTCCTAGTAAGGCTAGGATGTCAGACCTGAACAATGTAGCACCCGATTCTCAGGTCTCTACCACTAACCCCTGCCGTCTCATAGTTCTTATATACTGTTCTGCCTCTTCTACCTTGAAGATGGGTCATATCAATCGATTTTGGTAGGATTTAAAAAATCTGGCATGATCTACTCTTGAGGTTTTTTTAAAAAAATATTTATTTAGTTTTTGAGAAAGAGTGAGAGAGCACGAGCAGGAGAGGGGCAGAGAGATAGGGAAAGAGAGAATCCCAAACAACCTTTGCACTATCAGCGTGCAGAGTCTGACACTGGGCTTGATCTCATGGAACCGTGAGATCTTGACCTGAGCTGGAATCAAGAGTCAGACGCTTAACCAACTGAGCCACCCAGGTGCCCCTACTCTTGAGTTTTTATATAAATTTTCCAATGGCTGAAAACAGGATAATAACATACCCTGTTCTGTACCAAGTTATATCATCTGTCCAAAAATTACAGCATTCACGGTGGCATGTTTTTGCTAAGTTTACTTCCCTCTGCTTCCACCATTATTATACCAAATATTGTAAAGATATTTATTCTGAGCCCAAGTTTTAGATGTCACCCTGCATTGTTGTGATTTCTGTTTGTATTTTCACTGTAGTTGCGGCTTAGTTGACTGTCAAATGTGCATTTTCTGCTAATCTAATGCCATTATTTTTCTACTGTGCCACAGGTGATCATTGCTCTTTCAGAAAAACACCGTTCCCACATTCCCTACAGGAACTCCATGATGACCAGTGTCCTAAGAGACAGTCTGGGAGGGAACTGCATGACGACCATGATTGCAACTCTCTCTTTAGAGAAAAGGAATATCGACGTATGTTGGTTCCTTCTGGGGATCTCAGTCTGAGTTTCTGTTGCTAGTTTATGAGATGGAGTTGAAGGTCCTGGGTGGGTTTCCATCTTTTCAGCTGCTTTCAGACGCAAATACCCTGCAGAGTTCACAGCTTTGTTTTGTTTGCCGGCATTTTAATCATCCCCTTTGAGAATGGACTTCACACAGTGCAGGATGGTGGGAAGAAGGCTCATACACGGGTTTTGGGAAGCCCGCTGGTGGGTTAGTAGTGTTGGCTGGAAGACACGAGAGAAGAGACTCATTAGCTTCTGTTCTGTTTTGCTCCTGAATACTGAGATACCTTGGAAGCACCTCCAAGAGGTGTCCCTGGACGTGTCGCTGAGCGCATTGCACAGGCCGTTTTGTCAGGGGCTGGCTTCTGACTGGCTTTCCTGGGTTGCTTTGGAGTCA
The DNA here is from genome assembly GCF_014898765.1 of Herpailurus yagouaroundi. Classification (NCBI taxonomy): domain Eukaryota; kingdom Metazoa; phylum Chordata; class Mammalia; order Carnivora; family Felidae; genus Herpailurus; species Herpailurus yagouaroundi. The sequence continues at coordinate 6,340,318 of NW_024412394.1, read as the reverse complement.
GCTTGGCGTTTTACGCATTTCAGTTGAATGCCCGGGGTCTAGACTTTTCTCCCAAAGAGGAAAGCAGGAAGTGGCAGGGTGTCTTTCAAAACAAGGCCAAGCCCTGAGTGCATTCTAAGATGCCTTGAAAAGCCTCTCTTTTTGGTCTGTTACAAATGTTTATTTTATAGTCTTTCATGTTTGTGAATTATAATAGTACCTGCTATGATTATGATTTGTATATGTAGTTTTCTGGTTGAATAGATCAATAGTTGAAAAAAACATACCAGTCGCCACTCAGGACCTCACTGTCTCCCACAGTTTTGGCATTGATCATATTATTAAGCCAAAATAAAATTTTTATTAAAGTTTTTATTAAAATAATGTTCTAAAGCAAAGCTTCCTAATTTGGAAGACTGATTCCTCATTGTGTTTTATACACATCACTCTTTAGGTGTGCGTCTTTCTTCTGTGAACAAAAATTAAGTTTTATCTCTCAAAGTCATAACATTTTAAGGAGTTATTTTGCTTCCTTAGGAGTCTATATCTACCTGCAGATTTGCACAACGAGTGGCTCTCATAAAGAATGAAGCTGTTCTCAATGAAGAAATCGATCCCAGATTGGTAAGCCACTTTTAACTTACTATGTTAAAAAAAAAGAAAAAAGTATATCATAGATGAGCAAAACTAGAGGAGCACATCCTTTGTTCCAGGCAGTGTTCTAAGTGTTGGAACTGTATTAATTTATTTAATTCTGATGACAACCTTACAAGTACATGTTAACTCCATCCCCACTTGACGGATGACAAAACTGAGGCACAGAAATGGTAAATAACTTGTGTAGAGTCACAGCGCCATAAGCCGCAGAGCCAGGATTCAGGTGCAGATGGTCTGACTCAAGGGCCTGCCACCTGCAGGCCCATCAGTCTGCTCCCAAGATGTGCAGTGAGTCCCGAGGATCTGTATGATGTAGTCACATCCACTTATATTTACATGCAGCTGGTGGCCTTTCAGAAAACATCAGTTTAACTTTCTAGAGATGATAATAATAGGCCATCTTTTATAAAAGCTAACAGAGAAGAAGTTCTAATGGTTATTAAGTAGAACCATATTTTGCATAACTGTCCTGTTATTTAGAGATTTAAAAAAAAATTCATCATGGGTCTGGTCCGTGGAAAAATAGCCAAGCTTCTAGTTTTATAGCAATGAGTCCTGCTTTATCAAAGTGCTTTTTTAAAGCAAAAATATTTGCAAGTTACATGACTCAGATCCTCATTTTAAATGCAGATGTTTTCTCTTTATTTTGTTAGTCTTCTCTGAACGAAATACAACATGGAATCAACTTATGCCAACATTGAAGATGTTGAAATAGAATATTTCAGTTTTGTACATTCCCAAATTAAGATTATATTACTTTTCAAATCACTCAGCTCTTAAAATTTTCTCTGGAACAGAAGCTGGCATAAGCTTAGCAGGATGCGTTATAAAAAGATGGTGAAATCTTACCAACAGCGCCTCATTTACAAATTTCTCAAATTTTAAAAAAAAAAAAAAAAAAAAAAGCCCTTCTCAAATTCACTGTTACCCATATTAATTATTTCCTTTGGATTGTGCGCCCTGTCTCCCCTGAAGTCATTGCATTAAAGTGTAGAGGTAAAGAGGTAACAGGAATAATGAGGTTATTTGTTTTACTGTCCTCCCCTCAGGAACTTAAGCTGCCCTGATGGAAATCTCCTCTGGAGAAACCAAACGGGTGAGGTAGGGTCTCTTTGTAGCACAGGCCCTGGTGAAACAACAGCATAACACAAGACCCCCCCTCCCCCCGCTGAAAGAAGGAGTCAGAATTCAAAGGCATGAGTCAAGTGAAATGGAACTTGTAAGATGAATTCTTCTACCATCCCTCCTTCTCCAGCAAGCAGCCCGGTAGCATCACTGAGCAGTGTGAGAAAGACAGGAATGAGCTATTAGCCCAAAGACAAAAATTAGTGCATAATTGAAGGAAAATAAACACATTAGACACTAGAGGGTCTTTTTCTTTAAGTTTTTTTTAAAAATTTTTTTTTCAACGTTTATTTATTTTTGGGATAGAGAGAGACAGAGCATGAACGGGGGAAGGGCAGAGAGAGAGGGAGACACAGAATCAGAAACAGGCTCCAGGCTCTGAGCCATCAGCCCAGAGCCTGACGCGGGGCTCGAACTCACGGACCGCGAGATCGTGACCTGGCTGAAGTCGGATGCTTAACTGACTGCGCCACCCAGGCGCCCCATTCTTTAAGTTTTTAAAAAACAAAGAGAGACTTTTCTTTGAAGGAACTTGAAGAATGTGAAAAAAAAGATGAACATCATCATGTGTTTGATGTAGGGCTTGTGAGAAGCTTAACGAAAAGAGAAACCCGAATCAAAGCTGATAGCTGATAATTGAACAAATGTTGAGGTCTTCCTGATGCAGAATTAATCTGGTAATTGACAAGTATTATCTCCTGGCCTCTTTAATGGCTTCTAGAACTGACATTACTGTTCATTACTTTATGTACAGAGCTTTTCTGAAGCATAAGTGACAATTACAAATTTGTCCTCAAAACCACCTAAAACACAACTTGGATGGGATTTCCAATATCTTACTGTCAAAATCCAATGGCACACAGGAAGCCAGCCCTCTGAGAGCAGGATCATCAAGGATTTGACTTGCTTTCTTTACAAGTATTAATACCTCAGGGAGACAATATGATAAAAGAATTGTAAGCAGGCCAGAGTCTGTGGTGACTGGGCATGGCCCCAAATCTTCTAAGGAAGGCTCACATTCCAAAGTTTCTACACTAATTTGATGCGAGATGTGACTGTACTAATCTCAAAATCATGAAAAGTTGGCTTAGTTTTGAGATTTCTGTTCAGTAACAGAAGATAATTTGGTTGTTAGATTTGACTTTGAAAGCCTTAGCAGATGTAGAAAATATGGCATCAATATTAATTTAGTGGAGCAGGAGGTGGGGGGAGGGGAGGTTCGAATACAAATGAATGACTCACATAGTTCCTGTCTAAGGATTTTCACTCTGCAGAGCTTGATGATTCCAAGCATGTTTTTGAAAAGGAGCAAACAACCAAAACCCACTCAATCCTGTGCATTTAAATGAAATTCCAGGAGCACTGATGTGTTCAAAGTACACAGTCACCATGTTCTTTGGAACATCATGTCTAGTTGATGTGGCAGAGATAATCTGAAACCCACCTATATAAAATTCGACAGGCACATTTGACATATATGTCTGAAGTTGAATGAAGTAAATAAGGGGATTCTCCAGGGCCCAGAAACAAAGTTGAGGCTGCAGTTGTCCTGGAGTAGAAGAGGTGAAGGGGATTGTAAGAAAAGCATCAGAGTTGAAGCCCTGGAACCTTGGAAGACAGATGATGAACCCGTGACACCCTGTCTGCTTCCCAACATAAAATGAGTGAAAAGGTGAACCAGAAAGGGGAAAAAAAATCTGTCCACTGGCATAGGGAGATGGCTAGTGAAGCCTGTCTGCCTTAGCCTGAACTTTAGGTGGAGCAAAATATGGTTTCTCTGAAAATTTGAAATCCTAATGCTCTGCTACACATGGGTTTGAAGTTCAGATTTACAAACTCCCTTGGTCTGGTAGACCCCAAGCCAAGAAGTCAGATAAATGAGTGAGAAAAATAAATCCAAAACAGTAGAAAGACAGAAATAAAAGTGTGGAAATGAGTGAAAACAAGACCCAAAGCGGAGATACAGTGGAGAAGAGCAACAAACCCCAGAAGTTGATTTTTAATCTAATAATAAAATGAACAAATCTCTGGAAAGATTAATGAAGAAAAGAATAAAGAAGGCAGAAATCGATACAATATTTGCAATGAAAAGAGGACTTACCTATAGGCACAGTAGATATCTTAAAATAATAATAAAAGTATTTTGAGTGACTTTATGGCTGTAAATTTGGAAACAAACAAAATAAACAATGTCCTACAAAAATATCACACTGAAACTAATGCAAGAAGCATTAAAAAAGCATGAGTAGATGTATGACTAATGACTAGATTCAATAATAACAAAGCTACCAAAAGGAGAGAAAGAAAAACAGAAAAAGAAAAAGAAGAAGGAGAGAAGTGATGGAGGAAGGGAGAAAAAAAAGACAGGAAGGAAAGAAGGATGGACCAGACTCGATGTTTTTTTAAGTTGGTTGAATATTGAAGGAAGAGTATAAATTGAATTCAGCCTGCTAATTTTTGTTTCAGGGAATTTGCATTACGACCATGTATTATTAATATGATATATGGTGTCATGAGCTAGTTGGGTTTATTTTGGGAATTTAAAGGTAATCTATCATTAGAAAACATGTTAATGTATAGTAAAAGAATAAGAGCCATGGGAAAAATAAACACCAAATTTCAGGTAATGGGAACAGGGAATTCATTTAGGGAAGGCTATACAGAGACTTGGGCTTCAAAAGAGTAATGTTTTATTTCTTAAGCTAAGTAGTAGGTATATAGGTATTTACTTAAGCTAACTAGTGGATTTATAAGGTATACTTTATGTCTTTTTGTACATTGGAAGTAGTTCAAACGGAAAAAAAAGTCACATGAATTAAGGTGACTTATCATATTCACAGTTTAAAAGAGAAAAATTATATTATCACATTACTAGATGCAGAAAAAGTATTTGATAACACTAAACATTCATCCATAGTTTGAAAAGACTCGTCAAACTATGAATGTCAGTGAACATCCTTCAAGTGATTAAGGGTATCAACCGAAAGCTAGAGCAAACATTTTAAAGGTGAAATGTTAGAAGGAATAAGATCAGAATATCAGAAGCATTATACTTGGAAGTCCTAGCTAGGACAGAGACATTAAAAAAATAATAATAATAGTTGATGAGGATTTGAAAAGAAGAAAACATCTGTCATTGCTTACAGATAATTTAATTGCTTATATAGAACATCTAAGAATATTTAATGATTAATAGAAACAAAACAATGTTCAGAAAATTATGTGGCACATAATTCATACATAAAAATTGTCTTCCTATAAATCAAAGCCAACAATTAGAATATGTAATATTATAAAAATTTCATTTACAGCAGCAACAAAAACTTGAAAATTCTAGGAAAAAAACTCTAATTAAACATATTTATAGAAAACGTGATACATCTTTATTAAAAGGAACCGGTGGAAGGCCATACTATATTCATGGATGAGAGGATTCAGCATGACTAATTTGATAAGTCTTACCAAATTACTCCTTTAATCGAATTTATTTCTGGCTAAAAATTGAGGAGGACCTTTGGGGAAATTTTATAAGCTGCATCTCAAACTTATACGAAAGTACAAATGACCAAGAATAGCCACGTCTGTTTTGGAAAGGAATAAAATGAAAGTGGCTTGTTCTATCTAGCTGCCAAAGTTTCCTAAGATATAATCATTAAAATAGCGTGGTATTGCCGCACATATAGTCAAGTACATAAATGTTTTTAACCAATGGCCCAGAAAAGGACACATTTATATGTAGAAATATGTTATGTAACAAAATTATAATAGCAAATCTTGCATGGTTAGCTGCTGTATAAAAAATAAAATTAGATCCATATCTCATACTTTTTCCAAAATAAAAGCCCAAATGTGAAAAGCAAAGCTTTAAAACTTTTATAAGAATATATAGGAAAATATTCCTATGGTTTAAGGTAGAAAATAGATTTTGTTTACGAAGACACAAAACTACAACTCCTAATGGAAGAAGTCGATAATGAAATCATACTGAAATTTAAAACTTTCACTTAACACAAAGAACACCACAAAATGGCATAGATTGGGAGAAATCATATACCTTACATAAAACTAATAATGGATTCATATATAAAGCAGCCTGCATAAGGCTTTCCATAAGGCTTTCCTTTTTCCATAAGGAAAAAAAAAAAAAACACAACTCAGTGGAAACAAACAAGAATATAAATAAATGATTTACAGAAGAGGAAACCAAACAGCCGATATACATATGCAGAGATGACCAACCTCCCTAGTAATCAGAAAATGCATATTTGAACTAAACAAGGTGCCATTTTACATCTTCCAGACCGGCAAAATTAAAGCGTCTGTCAGTACTCCATAAGCAGTGAAGTAAATGTGGGCAAACAGGAACTGTATATCATGGATGAAGAATCTAAGTTTATACAACTACTCTGAAGACCAACTTAGCAAGGCATACTGAAGGGGAGGGAGATGCACAGACTCTCCAACCATGCAGTTTTGTTTCTAAGTGCACACATCAGAGGCACTCACATATGTGCCCAAGGAGGTGTTCATAGTGTTGATAGCCACATTGTTTATAAAAGCAAAAGTAAAAATCCTAAATGTCCATCCGCAGGAGACAGAGATAAATTGTGACATAGTCCTTTACCGAAGCAGTATATGCCCATGAAAATTAATGAACTAGAGCTACATGTAGCAGTATAAATAATCTCAAAAAAAGAAGTTACCATTCCATGCAGTATGGTAACATTTACATAAGGTTTAAAGCATGGAAAACGATACCATATATGACTTACAGTGCCATCCATAGGTATAGATGGAGGAAACATATGAAAACATGCAGGGAGATGCTCTCCACTATATATAGTACAGTGATCACTCCGGGAAGGACAGAAAAGGAATAGGAATTAGGAGCTCCGGTTACATAAGTAATGTTTTATTTGTTAAAATAAATTCTAGAACTATTTTGACAAAATGTTGAGATTTAACAAAGCCGGGTGGTAGGGCCAGGGGTGGCTTTCCGATCATTCTCCGTATGTTTTTGTGTCCTTAAAATAATTCGTAATTTGCAAAGATGTATGTTCTCTGTCACCAAGTTCCCTTTAATGAGGAGGTGACATTGATCCTCCCGCCTTGCCGTTTGTAGATGATTATACGCCTACAAAAAGAAATTCAGGAGCTGAAGGATGAACTGGCCATTGTCACTGGGGAGCAGAGGACAGAGGCGCTCACAGATGCAGAGCTCCTTGAGTAAGCCTGCAGACCTTTTTCTTTTTTCTTTAACAGTGAAAGTTTGTGTTAACTTCTTTGTTGGCCCTAACGTTATGAATTCACCTCAGAGCACGAAGGTCTCCTGGGACAGTCTGAAATTGCATTTAGGCGCCAGTTAAGAGTGGCGGCTTTCCATGAAAAGCTGGATAAGGCTGGCAGTGTTTTTGCCGCCTCAGCTTTGAGGAAGTAAAGAACAGAGCATAGAAAGGATGGGAATATCCTTCTCATGCCAGCTGAAGACAAGGGCTTGTGTAATAGTCGTGCAATTAAAAACATATACACCAACCCCTCATATGCTGTGGCTCTCAGATCTGAAAGGAATTCAAGAAATGTCCTTTGTATTAAAAAGCATCTTGTTGCAAGCACCAATTTATCCCATGCCAAGGTAGGCTCTCTCCTTTAATAAATAGATGGCCCATATATTATAGTTCAAATACTAGAAATGGGAACGAAAGCAGGTATTCAGGGCTTTATACAGCATGGCATCTGTCAGTGGCACAGTGTGGCTCTCATTCTCTCTCTGATCATGAGCCACAGTGGTGGACTTTCTTGTTGTTTCTGTGCAACATATAAAGCATCTGTGGAGTGATAATAGTGGGCTGGACTTAGAAGGCAGTGATATTCTCTATTTCCAAAGGAGAAATAGAGATACACAAGATTTTTCTAAGGGCTTACAATCATTTCATCTAACCCTCTCTCAACAGAGAAAATGGTAAGTAATAGAATTGATGAAAATGTTTTCTTTAAACTACTTCCTGGCTGTGCCGAAAGGTAGGTCTAAACATTGAGAAGCCTTAAGCAAGCTTTTTTTTTTTTAGAGCTTATTTATTTATTTTTGAGAGAGAGGGAGAGCGTGCATGAGTAGGGGAGCAGCAGAGACAGAGGGACACAGGATCCCAAGCAGGCTCCTCGCCATCAGCGCAGAATTCAGTGTGGGGCTCACACTCAGGAACCGTGAGATCATGACCTGAGCTGAGATCAAGAGTTGTACACTTAACTGACTGGGCCACCCAAGTGTCCCAAAGAAGCTTTCTGCTATAATCAAAGTTTCACTCTTCTAGGATAGCATCTAGAACACTCTGTTTAATAATAGGAGAGGCTTCTAAGGCTTTCCTTGTAAATTTGCTCTGTGGCATATATGCAATTAATGCCACAGTGATATCTAATGATATCTTAGATGCTGAGAAAACCAAGTTGAGAATTCCCTCACTATGATGCTCCCTTCCCCTCAAAGAGAGGAATTACCAATTATTATCTTTGAAGATGCCTCTGCAGAATTTTGATCTTTAAGTCAGGGTTCAGCCAAGAAAAGAAAAACATTCTACACCTCTCAACAGAAGGAATTTACCATGTGAAATTTGTTGCACGGGAGGTGGCATTGCAGGAAATTCGCAGCACCCCAGACATTAGGAGCAGCAGGAGCCCTGACACCCTGGGATTGAAGGGATGATGGTAGAAGCTTATGTTACCAAAGTCTGAGACTGGAGCTGACCAGCCAGAGCTAACCCATAGTGATGCTGCCCCATGTAAACTGGGCCACCAAAGAGCCACAGGTGCTATCAGAGACAGCATTCTGGCAGGGAGTCCTGGCTTCTCTCTCACACCACTTCCAGTCTTCTACCAGCACGTCCCACTGGCTGAACTTGCCCGGAAACCAGAAACGTGCCCAGGATTTGCCCAGAAACCATGCTCTCCCTGTTGGGAGAGTCAGAGAATGTAGTTTCCTGTGATGCAGGGTAAAAGAGGGGAAAAGTAGAAATCGGATCCAAGAGCAAGAAGGCAAATGGCCAGTACGTGAAATAAGTACCAGAGTTTTTGCTAAGTCCGGCACATCCCAAATGTTGTTCAGGAGGCTCAGTTTAAGGATAAGATTTTGCATGTGGTGGTTTTAAGATGTCCGCTCCCTCCACTGCACCGAGTCTGAGGAATTGTAGAACTGAAACATCTGAATCTGTAGCCACACCCAAGAATAAGATGGAAACGTCTCAGGGGACTAGAGGCTTCAAGGAGTTCCAGGTAGATTGAAAGGTGGGGTTTAGGTGGGTAAGAGGAAAGGGTAGACCAAGACTGGGCGCTGCACCGTAAAAGCTACAAGGCTCGACATGGTGGCGCCCTGGAGCGGGAGAGGGCTGGGAGCAGCCTGCGAGGATTTGGCAGAGCCATGGTAGTGAGTGCAGTCTGTCTTGTGAACCCCTGCGCACTCCTTCTTCTCTGCTCCACCCAGTGGAGCAGCGTTTAGGATGGAGAAATAGGGAAAGGCCCCACGTAGCTGATGATATCCAGGACAAACTGGGGACCAGAGAAGCCCTGAAGGCCAGCCGCTGTCCTCGGCTCTGCCCAAGCCCTGTTCCCACTGAGAACAGTAAGGGGCATGGAGCATGAGCCCCCACAGCCGCTCGGCCCTCTTCCAGGACCACCTGCCCAGGGCTGAGAGTCTAGGAAAGATGAGTTCACAGTTGGGAACAACCAGAAACATGAGGACTGCCGACTTAGAGAAAGACCAGGACAAGGAGCCTTTACAGCTTGGAGGCTTCAGAACTAAATGTTATAAGAAGAGTGATTTAATATCTTTAGAGATGTACAAGACAGCATTATATCCACGAAACAACAGGACCTTTATTTTTATAAAACAGACTGAAGGAGACCTGAAAAATGAAGAAATGTAATTGTTGCCATTAAGAGCTTAATGGATGGCTCAGTGGCAGAATGAAAAAACAGAGGGGCAAGTTAGCTAGGAAGATCAAGGCTAAGGAATTCTTCCAGAATAAAAGATGAAAGGAGAAAGGGAGAGACATTTAAAAGAAAGGAATCATAGAGATTAGCTCTAGATTTACTAATGTCTAACAAATAGAAGTTTAGAAAGGAGAAATAGAGATAAGGCAGAGGAGCCAATGGTTAAAGAAATATCTAAGGATTTCTTAGAACTAAAAAAAAAAAAAAAAAAGACTTCAGAATGAGAGGGTTACCATGTGCTAAGCTGTATAAGAATGTAAAAAATTTTAGAACCTCAAAATATAAAAGAATCCCAAAAATTATCAGAGAAGAAAAATGTTATTAACAATCAAGAATCTGATTTAGAGCAGACTTTTCATCAACCTCTCTGGAAACAGGAACCTATAGTACTGAAAAACAAAACAGAAGAAAACAAAATAGAAAACAGGACTTTGAATGGAGATTTCTGTATCTGGCCAAATTAGCATGCAAATGCACACGTGAAACAAAGGCATTTTTCAGACATAGAAACTGAGACAGTTAACCACCCTAGTCCTTCTCTAGAAGAGACTACGACAAGGCTATATTTCACGAAAAGAAAAATGCTGTAAAGTGTGAAAAATAATAACGAACAGATATTATTTCTTTATGACACTTATTACTGTATTAAATTTACATTATATCTTTTACCAACTTGCCACTTCCCACATACACAGATGTTTCTGGTTAAAAGTTATTGACAGAAGTCCAATTTGTCATTCGTAGGAGTTTCGGGGGGTCTACTGGAGGGAAATAAATTTGTGACAACCAATTTAAGATAACGATGGACTCTTAGAGTGTAGTTGGTGTCTTTTGAGCCACAGATAACAAGTGTATACATGTTAGTTGGAACAGATTCTATATAAGACAGTATGTAGGGTTGCCATTAGTTTTTCTGGGCACTTGGTTCATTCATTCATTCATTCATTCATTCAACATGTAGTCTTCATCTAGTATTTACAAAACTCTGCCCTAGGCCTTCAGAGAAGAACAAAAGATGAACGAAACCTACATTCAGCTCTCCAGGGGTTCACAATGTAGTGGCAATGACAGACATAAGCACAAGTAATCACAATGCAAAGTGTAAGTGTTATAAGAAGATAAAAATAAAACATGAGATTGCAGAGATAGTAATGATTAATTATGAGCTCAGGAATCATGTAAAATTAGTTACTGTCGGGGCGCCTGGGTGGCGCAGTCGGTTAAGCGTCCGACTTCAGCCAGGTCACGATCTCGTGGTCCGTGAGTTCGAGCCCCGCGTCAGGCTCTGGGCTGATGGCTCAGAGCCTGGAGCCTGTTTCCGATTCTGTGTCTCCCTCTTTCTCTGCCCCTCCCCCGTTCATGCTCTGTCTCTCTCTGTCCCAAAAATAAATAAATGTTGGAAAAAAAAAAAAATTAGTTCCTGTGCCGGTAAGTAAACTTCAGCAGCTCCCAGTGAAATTACTTCTCTGCTGCCAAGTTAAGTATACTATATCGCACTACATCTTATTCATGATTTCTGATCAGCACAGAGGGAGAACGAATGCAAAATGTCACACCCACCCTGCCAAAACAAAGCACAGGGTTTCCCAAAATCCAGTACCTTGGGTGCTTGTTCATACTGACAGTGAGGATTATTCAGATAATGTGGGGTTTTGTTATGGTTTTTGTTATTTTGTTGTTACGGTTATGTTTTGCCATAATTAGCTAGAGTGAATATTGGCACAACTTAAAATTCATCAGATTTAAGAGTTCTTTATCCTCTTAAAGTAAAAGAGAGAAATTAAAATGTGCCTCCACTCTGGCACTGCTGTGTAATATCATGAGTCTGTGCTTTGTCTCCGGGGGCCCCTGGACATTTATTCAGGACTGTGAGTCAGATTCAGTCTCTCGTTGTGCCAGGGCTCCCTGGATGGTCAAGGGGTGGGGGGTGGGGGGAGATAGTGGTGTTGGAGACAGGAAGAGTCCCATAGCTTGGCAGGACAGAATGGCAGAAATGCAGTGGCTTTGGCCTATTTCTCTGTCTTGCTGATTCCTGGCTTTATGCTGACTGGAATGGCATAAGGACATTCCTATCAGGGATTTTGTGAAGGATGTCAGAAAGCAGATATTTAATAGATAATGTATTCTGTATTCACTGTTATGTACAGTGGACAGTTTGGTGATGTCTGTTAATATCTGGCCCTATCAAATTTTTTTTGAACGATTTCCTAACATGTCATTTCTTAATGTAAATATTTGTTGCACTGACTTGGATGCTTCAACTGAAGAGGGTTGCAGATGTCAGCCTCCAGTTATTGTGATATTTTTAGTTTACATCTTTTTTTTTGCCTGTGTAAATTTGAAAAGAGACAGCTGGATGAAGGCTGCATAGCCAAGTTAATGTTTATACAGAACTTCTTGGGTGAAGATTTGATTCTGATTGATTCTCTAAACACATACCTCTTTCTTTCTGTGGTTAAAAAGAAAAGAAAAAAAGCCTGTAGATCTCTGGCTAAGATGGAAGTATTCTATCCTGGCCCAAGTCTAAATGAGTAAAATATTTTCTGCATAGCAACACTTTACTTCTGAGATGGAATTGAATTGGATCTCATGGGCTCAAGCTTGCCCAGAGTAAACTTCCAAACATCTGGATCCCTTTCTTTTTTCTGTTTTCCCCTCAGCCTTATTGAGACATAATTGACATAGAACATTGTGTGAGTTTAAGGTGTACAATGTGCTGAGTTAATATATGTATATATTGTGAAATGATTACCACTATAAAGTTAGTTAACACATCCATTACCTCACATACTTGTGTGTGTGTGTGTGTGTGTGTGTGTGTGTGTGTGTGTGTTGAGAGCTTTAAGATCTACTCTCAGAAACTTCCAAGTATACAGTACGGTATTGTTAACTATAATCACCATGCTATAGATTAGATCCTCAGAACTTATTCATCTTATAATTGGAGGTATGTGCCCTTTGACCAACATCTTCCTTGTTTCCCCCACCCCCCAGCCCCTGGCAAACGACCAGTCTATGCTCTGTTTCTCTGAGTCCAACTTTTTATTTTCCACACACAAGTGACTTCATATAGTATTTGTCTTCCCCTGGTTTATTTCTCTTAATTATTTTTTGCAAGTTACTTAATCCTTCATCCCAATGTATTGAGCACCTACTAGATGCTAATCATTTTAATACGTGCTTTTGGGTATTCAGAAATACAGGACATGGAAGATTATTCTAAGGAGTGACAGTTTTATTGGGAACATAACATGTATACAAAAATGTATACAAAATGTATAAAAAAAACCTGTGTACACGTTTATACACACACGTGTGCATATAAAACCAGGAACAAGATAGCATATCAGTGGAAGGAATAAATGAACACTGAGAATTGTAAAACCTTAATTATGATTCTGATTCTACTCATACTCAGTTTTTAATGGCTCTGTATACTTGGGTTTCGTCATATATAAAGTGAGAGAATTGTACTAAATGCTATCTGGGCACTCTTTCCACTCCCTGTTTTTAAATCTAATATCAGCTTATTACACATGGTTTAATATGGTTTTTACTCATTATCTATGATAATGAAAATCTGAATCATGGAGGAATTCAGAAATAGAAGTCACTGCAGATATCACCATCCAGTAAGCTAAATAAGCCATAAAAGATGTTAAGAGGAAGGTGTCTAGGGGCACCTGGGTGGGTCAGTTGGTCAGGCCTCCAACTTCAGCTCAGGTCATGATCTCATGGTTTGTGAGTTCAAGCCCCTCATCAGGCTCTCTGCTGTCAGCACAGAACCTGCTTCAGATCCTCTCTCTCTCCCCCTACCCCCTCTCAAAACTATAAATAAACGTTAAAAAAAAAAAAGGTACCACTCTAAGATAAAGATGAGAGGCCACATAAACGAAGGTGCCGAGAGGGAAAGAACACACTGCATATGTGCTGGGGGACGGGGGGAGGGGCAAGAGACCAGTGTGGAGGCTTGCACGTAAGAGGCACCAACTAGCGAGGATCTAGGTTAAAACTGGCCTGGCAGGAGCCTGGCGTCGTCTTGGAAGAATTGAAGAATAGGATTAGACAGATAAACAGTGACCTCATGGTGGGTTATGAATACCATATGTAGAGGAGCTACTCTTTTGTTTTATTTAGTGGTGACTAGGAAACATTGTGCTTTGAGAGTATTGCAGTTCATTCATTTATAATGTTTATTGTGCTCGTCTTTGTGCTAGGCACTGTTCTAAGGGCTAGAGATACAGAAATGAACAAAACAAAGTCCTTGCCCTTATGGAGCTTACATTCTAGTGGGGAGAGAGATAATACACAAGACAAATAACTAAAATACAGAGCATTTCAGAGAGCAGAAAGTACAAAGAGAAAAAATAAAACAGGAGTTGCAGTTTGAATAGGATGACCATGGAAGAATTTATATGATGAAGACTTTTTTATGGTTACTACCATGATAGCAATGAATAGAATGAGCAGGAGCGAGAGATCAGGATGATATTACCATCCAGTTTGGAGTGATGATGAGAAAGAAGTCTCCAGGAATGACAGTGAAAGCAGAAGAAGAGACAGATGTGAGACACTTAGTTGAGGAAGAATCAATAGAAGTGATGGCTACTAATATTAAAGATAAAGAAGGGAGGATGGTAAAAGTTCAGGACTTAAGATGGATTATCAGAGGTTAGGAAAAGAAGCTGGTGGAGGGTAGGAAGTGTTCAGTTCTTGACATGATGAAGGAATACACAATGTACAGGTTGGATTCTGGAACTTTAAAGAAGATTGAGGCTGAAGATTTAAATTCTGGAGCGATTGGCATTGAGTTGACCTAATACTGAAGTCAAGTCTGTAAGCCAGCTCAGAAATTCTGTGATCTGATTTGAAATCGGTGATAATTGGGATCACCAAGACCACACCTCCCTACAATCAAAGTTACCGTAGGCAGCTTGCCAACTGAATTTACATATTTACTTGGCCACATCATCCTCATTCCTTCCTTTATGTCTGTTTATATATAATTAAATATTCCATTCATTGGTTATTTTCCAGTGAGGAAAAAAAAATCCCTTCCTGTATGACACACAGGGTTAATAGTAAGCAGTGTAGAAAGATTAAAGACATTAAAGGATAACAAGGAAATATTATGAACAACTTATAACAATGTATTTACTAACATAGATAAATCTGACAAATTTTTGAAAGGGTTCAGACTTCTAAAGAGAAATCGAGAAACTGAATAGTCCTGTATCTACATAAGGAAATGAATTTGCAATAAAAACCTTCCAACCAAGAAAACTCAAGTCCCAGATAGCATCACTGCAAATTCTGCCAGGCATTTAAGGAATAAATAATACCAATTCTACCCCAAAATTTCCAGAAAACAGAGGAGGGAGCAATTCCCAACTCATTTTACAAGGCCAGTGTTGCCCTAATATCAAAAACAGACAAATATATTTACAAGACAAGAAAACTAGAAACCAACATCCCCTATGAATAAAAATATTTAATAAAATATTTGCAAATTGAGTCCGCCAAACATTAAAAAAATAATAAATCATGACCAAGTAGGGATTATTCCAGGAATGCAAGACTGTTTAACATTAAAAAATCGATGTAATTCACCATATCAACAAACTAAAAACAACACCAACCACAAATATTTGATCATCTCAATTGATGCAGGCAAGCATTGGACAAAATTCGACATCTACTCATGGTGAAAACTCTCCAACCAATAATATGGACAAAGTATTTGATCGGATTTATATCAGAAGATACACAGATGCCAAATAAGGACATGAAAGGTCAACACCATTAGTCATTAGAGAAGCCAAATTAAAACCTTAGTGTAGTGATACTATACAGTTATTAGAGTAGCTTTAGAAAAGTAACAATAAGAAGTGCTGGTAAAGGTGAGACACCGAAACTCTCATACGTTGCTGGTGGGGAAGTTATATGGAGCCCCCACTTTGGAAAAACAGTTTTAACAATTTCTGATGACATTGAACATAATACTTACCATAAACTTCAGGAATCCCATTACTAGGAATTTATCTATGAGACATGAAAACATGTCTCCACACAAAGGCTTCTGCGTGAATATATATAGCAGCTTTCCTCAAAATCTCCCAGAACTGGAAACAACCTAAACCAGGGAGGGGCTGAGCAAATGGTTGTACAGCCATACAATTGAATCCTACCCAGCAATAAAAATGGAGTGAACTATTGATACATTCAACGGCTTGGATAAATCTCAAACACGTTACGCTAAGTAACAACAGAAGCCAGATACAGAAGGCTACATACTATATGATTCTATTTATGTGACATTCTGTAAAAGGCAAAAGTATAGTAAGAGAAATCAGATTAGTGGTTGCCAAGGTTGCTGGTGGGGGGAGGAATTGATTACAGAGGAGGAAGAGGGAATTGTTTAGGGCAATTGAAATATTCCATACCTTGATTTTAGTGGTGGTTACAAAACTGTACATAGTTGTTTAAAAAAAAATGCATAGTACTACACATCTAGAAAAGGTGCATTAAAAATTTTACTATCTGTAAATTTAACCTCAACTAACCTGACCTTTAAAGAACTTGAAAAATCTATATGACAAAAAGATAATATAAAATTTGAGGACCATTCATTCAATACAGCAAAGCAAAGGAAAACAAAACTGTATGGTGAGAAATTTTCCTGTAGGTAAAATTTTGCTGTAGTTTGTCTAATAATAGAAACTTATCTTTGACTACAAGCCCCCAGAGCACCCAGACATGTCTTTTTTACAATTAATTACTGCCTGCACAAGTTGAAGAGAACTTCCTGTTTCCTGCTCTGCACCAAACCTGCATACAGACCTGCATCTGTCCCCACCTCCTCCTTCCTTCCTGTCACAGTCATGTGTCCCGCCTCCTGTCTAAAGCTGGCCTGACCAACTGTACTCCCAGTCCCAATCCCTTCTGCCATCTCAGGAACCCTCCTTCCTTCCTGTCGCAGTCATGTGTCCCGCCTCCTGTCTAGAGCTGACCTCACCAATTGTGCTCCCAGTCCCAATCCCTTCTGCCATCTCAGGAACCTCAATTATCTTTTTTTTTTTTAATCTTCCAGTTTTTCCCATATTTAAAAACAACAACAACAACAACAACACGCACTCTTGGCCCAACCTCCCCCTCTACCTACTATTCCTTTTCTTTAAGCTCAACTACTCCAAGATGTAGCTTTCACTTGTGGTCTCCATTCCCTTCCATCCTCCTTGACACACTCAGATCACTCTGAACTGTCACTAAGTTATTGATGACCTACGTATAGATGTATGTAATGGGTCTCTTTCAGTCCTCGCCTTTCTTGACCTCTCAGCAGCATTCACCGTTATTAACTGTCTTCTCACTGAATCATCCTCCTCTTGAGTCCTTCTCCTCTCCTGATTGCTCCTCAGCTTCCCAGACAGAGATTATCCTCCTTTTGTGGGGACATCCATCAAGGGGCTGTCCCAGGACCCCTCTTTCTCTTTTTACTTTATACTTCTCCTGGGTGATCTCATCAACACCCACACCCACGCTGATGACTCAGATTTATGTTGCTAGCCCACATGTATTCTACTCTGAATGCCGTGCTTACTGATCTCACGGCCTACCTGCCAGCTCTCTCTGAACTCAACATGCCCCCAAATGAGCTCTTGTCCCTCTTTCTCCAGACCTGGTCTCTGCCACCATACCCCATCCGTCAGTGTCACTCTGAGCCCCGTGGTTTCCCTGGCCAGAAATTTGGAAGTTACCCATGGCTCTAGTTTCTTCTCACCCCCAGATCCAACCCATTTGGAAGTCTTGTTGACTCTGTCTTCAAAACATGTTCTGGATCACACCACCTGGCACCACCACCAAACCTCTGTCACCTTCTTTTCACCACTCAAATGGTGTCATAATAGATCTTCCTGAGTGCACTTTGCTCTCTTTTTCTGTGCAGCCAGACTTTTTTTTTTTTAAAGTGCTGTTGTTATCATTTTACTCTTCTTAAAACTCTTTGGTGACTTCTGACTTCCCTAGTTCTTGGGAAGAGACCAGATTTCCTTCCTACAACCTTGGAGGTGTCTGCCCGATCTGACCCCTTTTCTGACCCTTTACTGTGTTGTCAGCCACATTTCACCTTCCTTTCCCCCCTTGCCCCTGTGCTTCAACAGCACTGGCCTTCCAGTTCCTTAAACGTTTCATTGTGTCTCTCACTGTGAGGCCTTCGCACATGCAGTTGCTTCTGCTTTCTGACTAGGATGGTGTGTGCGTGGGTGGGGACACACACACACACACACACACACACACACACACACACCTTGTTTTATCTGTTCTACTCCTTCAAACCTCAGTTTAAATTGTTCCTCTTCAGATGATCTTTAATCCCAACTAAATCATGACAGGTTTTCATCTTTTTTGTACTCTTCCTTCAGAACTTTTATCTCTGTTTATAATGGTGTTCTTGCGGTATTGTTTGGTTGTTATTCGTATCTTCCGCCACACTGAAAGGCCTTCGAGGGCAGGAGCTGTGTCTGCTTTCAGTGAATGTGCACAACACCTTTATTTGTGTCATTTTGTGGCACATAATCAAAGAATGTGCAGGAATATTAATCCAGCAAAGAGTAAGCATGAACTACATTAAAATGCCAGCAGGAGGGGGGCTCAGTTGGTTAAGTGTCTGACTCTTGATTTCAGCTCAGGTCATGATCTCATGGTTCGTGAGATCAAACCCCACTTCTGCACTGACAGTGTAGAGCCTGCTTGGAATTCTCTCTCTCCGTCTCTTTCTGCTTTCTCCCAATCTCTCTCCCTCTCTCTCTCAAAAATAAATTAAACATTAAGAAAGGAAGGAAGGAAGGAAGGAAGGAACGAACGAACGAACGAACGAACCCAGGAAGAAACCCAGCAGGAAAACTCGAGAGAGGTATGTGACCAGTTCACGAGCATGTAATCACACACTTTGAGATACTGAGCTACTGAAATCCGTCCATGAAGGCAGGTGTCAACCTCAGCAAATGACACCGAGTTTGGTCCACATTTTACCAAATAGGAAATGGTCCCCACAGTGACTGGGGCACTGGCCTGGGCAGCCTCTACCCCTGCTCTTTAGCAGTCCCCAGATTTCGCTCACTGTGCATACTGCTCCTGGGGTAAACACCGCCACTCTTCCAGACTGAACACAGGTGGGAAAGCTGGTGGCTGTGCTGGAGTTGACCCTCAGGCCCTTCATCCATGTGCCAGTAGAGACTAGGTCTTCACTTCCTATCCTTGGGGTTGTCTACACTCTATTTGGACTTATTTGGACATTTTTATCTGATGGGATTGCTTTTTTTATTCTTTGTAAAGTTAAATCATTTAAGACTAAATATAGTTTAAAATCAAACACATTGTGTTTTCAGACTCACAAACACAGCATTTGTTTCAAAGGGACATATCTGTACTAGTAAAAGCTTTATTGATGTCTAAGCTCTACTTAAATGCAAATAAATACACCCGAAGGAAGAGTGTAAAATCCCCATTTTCCCACCAAAGACATCTCACTTTGAAGTAATTTGTACTTTTATTCATTCTTTCTGGTGAACAAACACTGATTGAGTGCTGATGATACCACATCAGTGCTGGGTTAGGACCTGGGGGGCTGGCAGTGGGGAGCGAGGGGCAGATGTCCAGACATACATGCTTATTGGTGGTGCCGAACCGCTGTCAGAGACAGGGTGAGGGATTTTTGTAAAGGGCAGGGGAAGAGGGAGGAAAGAATTTATAGAGGAAGTGACATACAGAAAACCCATCAGTGCTTTCATCCTCTTGAAGTAAGCATTTCAAGGTGACTTCAGGAGAAGTCATTTCTACCATAGTTAACTCGAAGTTCACATTTTTTTTATTAGACTAGTCTAATAAAAGTTTAATTGGGTTCAGTTCCTCAATATGTTTGAACTGGATTAGAACCATAAAACAGATTTCACTTTCAGATACAGTGGCTCTCTTGAACCTAAAATTTGATAACTTGTTCCTAAAAGTATGGGATAGAATAATTAAGATCAAGACCATCTCACATAATTTGAGATCTACCATCACCATGATTGTAAGTCCTGTTCTGTACCCTCAGACTGTTTCAGAAATGAGCTGAAGCAAACAAATACATAAACCCCTACAATATTTGAGTTAATATAGTTCTAGCAAGAATTAGATACCAAACCAGTATTTTAGGGGGAGTCTCTT
This sequence comes from Herpailurus yagouaroundi, assembly GCF_014898765.1. NCBI lineage: Eukaryota > Metazoa > Chordata > Mammalia > Carnivora > Felidae > Herpailurus > Herpailurus yagouaroundi. The sequence continues at coordinate 6,320,371 of NW_024412394.1, read as the reverse complement.
GTCAGTACTTAACTCTGGATACTTCATCCTTTTTATATTCAGTATATTGTCACTGGCCTCCCCGTCCTGGTTTTATTTGTCAAACCACTATTAAAAATATGTTTCAAAATTATGACTTATGCTGTATAAGTTCTATGGCATGATGAGTTCTCCTGATTGTTCTCTGGAAAGGTCTTCACTGTGGAGGCAGGGAGGAGTGGATTTCAGGAAACCATGCTCCTCAAGGGTGGGGAGGGAGAGAAAGAGAGAGAGAGGGAGAGAGAGAAGGAGATTGTGGGGACAGAGGGAGAGGGGGAGGCACAGGCAGGAGTCTGAACAATCTCTTGAAAATTGTTTGAAATATGACTGAACTCTTTCCTACACCAGATTGCTCATTAGAGAATGAAAAACCTCAAGAAAGTTTGTGCCTCATTTTTTTGTCATTATGGATGAAATTGTCCCGGTGACAATGATATGGACTACCTCCGATTGTCCAGAATCTCTTTCTAGGATCTGCAGTGGCCACACATGGTCTGGCCCCTGGCAACCTCCAGGGCCCACTCCCCTCCCTCGTTTCTCCCTCCCCATCACCATCCCTCCCCTGAAACACTCCTCCCTCACTTCATTATTCAAGTGTCACATTATCAGAAAGACTTTCTTCCCAGGCCACCGTATCCAAAATACCCCTTCCCCTGTTACTTTTTATCCCCTTTATGCTGAGTTATTTTTGTTCATAGCAGGAACATTATTTTTAATGTTTCACTGTCCATTGTCTATCTCTCCCTACTTCATGAAGACTTGGACTTCATCCACGTTGTTTTCCATTATGTCCCTGTCACCTAAAACAGTACCTTGCACATGAATATAAATAATGTGTTGAATGAATTAGTGAACACTCTGTCAGGGCCTTGGTTCCCTCTCTGGCTTTTTTCATGAGCCATTGTTTTACCTCTCTGGGGCCTCTACTCAGAGCTGCTCCAGGGTGCTGGGCATGAATAAGGGCCCTCAGAACTAGTCTCTGCTGATAGAAAGCACTTCCCAGTGTTCAGATTCAACATCACTGATACAGGATCTACTGTGTTCTAGGCCTTATGGATTTATGAGTGAATGATGAGGAATTACTTGCAATATTCAGGATTTTGCCCACAACTATTTTCTGAACTTTGTCCAGAGTCACTGAGATCATCTGTTGTGTGAGAGTAATAATGTTATCTAACCACAGTTCTTCTTGATGAAGAAATCCGTGTGATGCATTAAACACAATTATTATTATTATTATTATTATTATTATTAAAGATAATATTATGATTTTCCTGTGATTCTTTGATATAATTTATTTTGGTGCTGAAGGATCTATTTACTTATATAGATATTTGCCAGGCTTCTCTACTGAGCAATGATGGAACAAACCATGTTTTAATATCTCTCTTTAGAATATACACACACTCACACATTCATGCACAAAGGAAGAGTACCAGAAGGAAGAACCACACAAATGTTATTGGAACTACCAGTGTTTTTGCTTTTGTGTTCTAGTTCTTTTTACTTGGCTGCGTTTCCTAAAGTTTCTATAGAAAATTCAGGTTTATTTTATTTTTTAATATAATTTATTGTCAAATTGGTTTCCATACAACACCCAGTGCTCATCCCAACAGTGCCCTCCTAAATACCCATCACCCACTTTCCCCTCTCCCTCACCACCCCCCAACCCTCAGTTTGTTCTCTGTATTCAAGAGTCTCTTATGGTTTGCCTCCCTCCCTCTCTGTTTGTAACTTTTTTCCCCCTTCCTCTCCCCCATGGTCTTCTGTTAAGTTTCTCAAGATCCACATATGAGTGAAAACATATGGTATCTGTCTTTCTCTGACTGGCTTATTTCACTTCACATAATACCCTCCAGTTCCATCCACATTGCTGCAAATGGCATGATTTCATTCTTTCTCATTGTCAAGTAGTATTCCGTTGTACTTATAAACCACGTCTTCTTTATCCATTCATCACTTGATAGACATTTGGGCTCCTTCCATAATTTGGTTATTGTTGAAAGTACTGCTATAAACATTGGGGTACATGTGCCCCTATGCATCAGCACTCCTGTATCCTTTGGGTAAATTCCTAGCAGTGCTATTGCTGGGTCATAGGGTAGTTCTATTTTTAATTTTTTGAGGAACCTCCACACTGTTTTCCAGAGCGGCTGCACCAGTTTACATTCCCACCAACAGTGCAAACAGTGCAAGAGGGTTCCCGTTTCTCCACATCCCTGCCAGCATCTATAGTCTCCTCATTTGTTCATTTTAGCCACTCTGACCGAAATGCAGGTTTATTTTTAAAAGAAGGAATGTTACCTGTTCTGTTTTACAACTCCAAGCAGGAAAACAGTCATTTCGCTTAATTAATGAACAGCAGGAAAAAAATGCCCTTCTTTGTTAAGTCTCCTCTTACACTAAATTTCACAGCTGAATTAAAAGCAAATGTCCTCTCTTGGCATATAGCAGATTATTGCACAACACACATAGTTGATTCTGAGATCTAAATTACATCTGCTTCTGGAATTTTAACTTTATTTTTATAGTTAATATTTGTATTATTTTTTGTATATTTGGGCTATAATATTGTGTATTATTAATCAGTCACTTCAGAGTGGTGCTTTCCTTATACAGTTGATATAAGACTGTATATCTAAATGGCTAAATAAAACACAATCTATAAATGGCCAGAATGGAATGTTCATAAAATGCTCCCAAATTGGAGTTGTTTGCTTTGCATCTTACTATCCACTTCCTTAACCATAACAGTGCTCCACATACCCCCGAAGAGTGAAAAGTCTGTGGAAACTTTTAAGAGAATTTGGAAATTTAAAGATAAAGGAACAGCCCGAGTCCTAAAAAGAGCTGATGCGTAAAGTCGATATTTGTGTTGAAAATACAATTATAAATTTAAATAAAATCCTGTTCCTATGTATATGTTTGTTTACCTGATGTGGTATGTATAAGTGTATAAGGAACACATACAGAGATTCTAAAAAATAGAGACAGACATAAAAAAGGAAATGATACGTATAGGGACATGCCCAGATCTGCCTGAGTGAGAAACGTGCCTGTGGGAAAAGGCAGATGCTTTTTGCTTGGATGAGGTTGGTGAAGCCTTTGCCCCCAGGTGACTTCACCAGGGACCTGTAGGTGTTTTATCCAAACTTAAGGTATATCCTGCCAGCCCTGCCCTCTCTTCCCCCTGTTCTTCAGGATCCCCGCCAGCTGGAATTCTCTGCATCTCCCTGTGGAAGTTCAACGTGAATACGTTTAATTATTTTAATACCTTAATACTTCTTCCAGGTACTTCCCAGTTTTCATTTTGAATTCTCCATTTTTCCTTTCAAATGCTGGGTGGGTCAACAAAACCTTCTGTTTCCGTTTTCCAAATTTAGCATTTCAACATGTGTGTGATAGTTGGGCTAAAAATATACAAACATACAATTGTTAGTTAACATTGCCATATAAATGGGCAAGATGGGTTGAGTTGAGATTTCCTTGTCATTACTGAGAAGGATTTTATTTGATTACTTGTTTTTTAGGGGGAGAGGAGAGGGTAACGTTTTGTATGACCTTAGGAACCTAACCTTTGGGTATATCTTGTACTGTAGCTCATTTGCTTACAAATCTGTGGGCTACAGAGAGTTCCAAGAAAACAGTTTGTCTTGGCTTCGTCCCCTGAGGCTTGGGAGAGGACATATTGAGATTTCTCCTTCTATTCCAATCCTTGGCCCTGCTGCAGCTGAAAATTGGAGATGCAGTTCTATCCCGGGGCCTTCATTTTCAGCCCCAGATGTTATTAAGCACATCACAGCACTGTGCTAGAAGCTGCTAAGACACAGAAGTATAAAGCATGGTGCCTGGCCAGAAGGAACTACACGAGGACATATGTCATCTGCTTTTGAAAAAAAAAAATTAAAGATTAAGACAAGTAAATGATCATGTACAGAATAAGCAATAAAGACCAGAAGTATAAAGGACTTAATGAAAGAAAGATTAATTAATGACCCAAATAACTGTCTGTATAGATCAAGCATTCTTAATAAAATGCAAAAGTGGCCTGCTTCAAGAATTATCTATACTCAATAAGAAAGGAAGCATTTAATGGCTCTCAGAACTACTACCAATGTGCGTGGAATCTAGAATTAGACAACTGGCTTTTGTTTTTCAGGTTCTCTGTACAGCGTGGATACCCATGCTTCTCTGTGTACTGGATGGATAGCCATCCCCCTGACATTCTGGTAAAGATCTGAGAACTTATGAGAAAATACAAAGATTTTTAATATTAAAGAACCCCAGTGTAGGACATCCTAATGCCAATAAAGCTAAGAATGCCCCCAAATGGAACAGGGGTAATTTGTGTCATTCACTGGGCTATGAGATGATGATTATCTTTGTATTCAGCTAAACATTGGTATAAATCCTACTTCTTCTTACTTTTGCACCTAGCAGAAATGGTACTTTGACAGACCCTTTTAGTCTGGCACAGCACAATGGAGAGTTATCTCCAAATAACATGTAAATCTGAGTTCACAGTATACACCCGATTCCCAGCAGAGGCACACCAAAGTAAAAGGTAAGATGCCTTAGGGCGCCTGGGTGGCTCCGTTGGTTAAGGCTCCGACTTTGGCTTAGGTCATGATCTCGCAGCTTGTGAGTTTGAGCCCCGTGCCGGACTCTGTGCTGACAGCCCAGAGCCTGGAGCCTGCTTTGGATTCTGTGTCTCCCTCTCTCTCTGCCCCTCCCCCACTCGTGCTCGCGCTCTCTCTCTCTCTCAAAAATAAAATAGGAAAAAATTAAAAAAGGTAAGATGCCTCATGCAAGTACCTCATTTCCTCCTCCAGCTGACCCTAGCTCAAGCATTCAGAGCCTTTCTAATCTGGCATTCACAGGCCCTCTTACAGAAGTGCTTCTTTATTGCCTGCCTTTAAATCCTTATAGGCAAAAGACAGACATCCCCCAAGACAACCCAAGGACAGGCTGTTAGCCTGCCCTGATTGGCCTTGCAAACAACCAGCCCTAGTTCTAGTGACCTAACTGTAAGGAGCTAAGCTCAGTGACGCCTCAAGACTGGGTATTGTTGTACTGTGTTCCTCAGAGTAAAAACATACCTTGTTTCACTGCACTTCACTTTATTGCACTTTGCAGATGTTGCATTTTTTACAAACTGAAGGTTCTGGATGACCCTTCATTGAGCAAGTCTATAGGCACCATTTTTCCAACAGCATTTGCTCACTTGCTATCCCTGTGTCACATTTTGGTAATTCTTGAACTATTTCAAATGTTTTCCTTATTATTTTATTTGTGATGGGAATGTGCGATTAGTGCTGTTGGATATTACTATTGTAATTGTTTTAGGGCACCGTGAATCACACCCATGTAAGATGGCAAACTTGATCGACAAATGTTGTAGGCGTTCTGAGCACTCTACCAACTGTCTCTCTTCCTCTCCTTGGGCCTCACTGTTCCCTGAGACCCAACAGTATTGAAATTAGGCCAGTGAATAACCCTACAGTGGCCTCTGAATGTTCAAGTGAAAGGAAAAGTCGCACATCTCTCACTTAATTTTTTTAAAATCTTTATTTATTTTTGAGAGAGAGAGAGTGAGCACTCAGGGGAGGAACAGAGAGAGAGGGAGACACAGAATCCAAAGCAGGCTCCAGGCTCTGAGCTGTCAGCACAGAGCCCAATGCGGGGTTTGAAGCACAAACCGCAAGATCATGACCTGAGCCGAAGCTGGAGGCTTAACCGACTGAACCACCTAGGCGCCCCGCATGTCTGTCACTTTAAATCAAAAGCTAGAAATGATTAATCTTAGTGAGGAAGGCATGCCAAAAGCCAAGACAGGCCAAAAGCTAGGCCTCTTGCACCCGTTAACCAAGTTGTGAATCCAAAGGCAACATTCTTGAAAGAAATTAAAATTGCTACTTCGGTGAACACACAAATGATAAGTGAAACAGCTTTATTGCTGATACGGAGAAGATTTTAGAAGACTAAACTAGTCACAACATTTCTTTGAGACAAAGCCTAATCCAGAGTAAGGCTAACTCTCCATTTCTGTGAAGGCTGACAGAGGCGAGAAAGCTGCAGAAGAAAAGTTTGAAGGTGTGGGGTTGGTTCCTGAGGGCTAAGGAAAGAAGCTGTACCCACAACACAACAGTGTGAGGGGAAGCAGCGAGTGCTGGTGTAGAAGCTGCAGCGAGTTCTCCAGAAGGTCTAACTAAGATAATGATTGAAGGCAGCTACACTAAACAACAGATTGGAAGGGGATGCCACCTAGGACTTTCATAGGTATTGAGGAGAAGTCAGTGCCTGGCTGCAAAGCTTCCAAGGACAGACCAGACCGACTCTCTCGTTAGGGCCTAATGCAGCTGGTGACTTTAAGTTGAAGCCAGTGCACATTTACCATTCTGAAAATCCTAGGGCCCTTCAGAATTATGCTGACTCTACTCTGCCTGTGCTCTATAAATGGAAAAGCCTGCTTGACAGCACATCTGTTTACAACGTGGTTTCCTGAATATTTTAAGCCCACTTTTGAGACCTTCTGCTCAGAAGAAAAGATGCCTTTCAAAATGTTACTGCTCATGGACAATGCCCCTGGTCACGCAGGGTCTCTGATGGAGATTCACAATGAGATTAATGTTTTCATGCCAGCTAATATACCATCCATTCTGCACCCCATGGATCAAGGGATCAACTTTCAAGTCTTATTATTTAAGAAATACATTTCATAAAGCTCTAGCTGCTGTGGATAGTGATTCCTCTGATGGATCTGGGCAAAGTCAATTGAAAACCTCCTGGAAAGGACTCACCATTTCTAGATGCCATTAAGAAACATTCGTGATTCATGGCAAGAGATCAGAATATCAACATGAACAGGAAGTTGGAAGAAGTTGATTCTACTCTTCATGGAGGACTTTGGAGGGTTCCAGACTTCATTGGAGGAAGTAACTGCAGATGTGGTGTTAACAGGAAAGAGAATTAGAAGTGGAATCTGAAGATGGGGCTCACTGGCTGCAATCTCATGATCAGACTTGAATGGTTGAGGACTTATTTCTGACAGATGAGCAGAGAAAGTGGTTTCTTGAGATGGAGTCTACTGCTGGTGAAGATGCTGTGCAGAATGTTGAAATGACAACAAAGGATTTAGAATATTCCATAAACATAATTGGTAAAGCAGAAACAGGGTTTGAGAGGATTGACTGCAGTTTTGAAAGACACTCTACTGTGGGTAAAATGCCATCAAACAGCATTTTGTTTTTTTGTTTTTTGTTTTCTAATTCTGTTTTTTTATAAAATGATTTATTGTCAAATTGGTTTCTATACAACACCCAGTGCTCATCCCATCAAGTATTTTGTGATACACAGAAATTGGTCTTGAAAGGAAGAGTCATTCGATGTGGCAAGCGTAATTATTGTTTAAAGAAATTGGCACAGCCACCCCAACCTTCAGCAACCACCACGCTGATCAGTCAGGACCATCAACATCGAGGGAAGACACACTGGATTGCGACTCACTGAAAGCTCAGATGGCTAGCATTTATAAGCAATAATTCAGGTATATACATTGCTTTTTTAGACCTAATGCTGTTTAACACTTAAAGGACTATAATACAGTGTAAACATAACTTACCTACACTGGGAAACCAAAAAATTCGTTTGACTCGCTTTATGGTGGTATCCACTTTATTCAGTGTTCTGGAACCAAACCCACACTATCTCCAAGGTATGCCTGTATTCCCCATTCTTACCCCCATCCTCTTGGCCTAATTTCCTGAGTGGTTCCCTCTGTGTTTATCATGAACTGATCATACTGGTGACCATTGCCACAGCCTCAAGAACTTGGCACAATTAATGTCAAGGTAGCTATTGCCTGGTGTATAATTTTTTCAGTTTACTGGAGAAGTCAGATTTCCCCTTCTTGTTCACAAACCCACCTTTTACTGTCACTGCTTTTCAACTGCTTTCCTCATCAGTATGCTTTCCAGATCAGTCACCTAGCATGTGCGGGGCAGAGTTCTGTACCGTACATTTGCTTTTCTATTTAATCGGAAACCCTAGTTGAAATTTGCAGGCACTTGTTTCCTCTTTATTTCCGCATCTCACTTTGTCTTGTGTTCCCTTGTTTGATAATCATAACTCTTCCTTTAAGTTTGGAAGAAGAAAGCAACCATCAGGAGACCAAGAAGTTGCTAATTATCAAAGAAATGCAGATGAAAATGAGATGCAGTTTTTTGCCAGTCTTATTGGTAAGAATAAAAAGATGATATCCCGTGTCGGCAAGGGCACAGGTGAGCTCTTACTCTGCAGGTAGAGTGGATGGGGCCAATGGGGGCTGCCACACAGAGGAGCCTGGTCCTGAAGCCAGTGGTTAATCCCATGTGTAATTTTCAGCTTGTTCCCCCTTGCTGGACAGCCATGAAGAGCATTTGTACAGATTTTTCAATGGGTATGCTTTTTGGCTTAGCAATTTAATTTCTAGATAGAAATTTGTTTTTAAAGATGAATGTACAAAAATGTATGTAAAAAGTTATTTTTTACATCATTTACAACAGGGAATTGAGTTGTGATACATTCATTTAATAGACTATAATGCAGCAATTATCAATGTCAATGAAGACCTATTTATATATTGACCTGGGTACACTTCCAAAATATGTGTTCTGTTACTTTTGTGACAAAAAATGCATTTATATGTATACTTTTACACACACACACACACACACACACACACACACACACACTTACGAACAAGTCTGGAAAGGTAAACACCAAAGTTTCACAGTGTTATCTCTGGGTTCTAAGATTGGAATAATCTTTTTCATTCTATATTTTCTAAACTTTTTGCATTGGGCATGCATCACTTTAAGATCAGATGAAATAAAGGCATTTAAGTCATGTTCAAGATACAAAAGTGAAATACTCTCTAACTCATAACATTTTCCTTAAGTTATAACCAAATCACTCGGCAAACATGCAATAATAATTATGACAAAAGTAAGTGCCATGTTTTGAGTGTTTGCTGATAGGCATTGCATTAATTTTTTATGTGCATCATCTAATAAAAACTCCACAATAATTTCATGAGGCAGATAACATGCAGCTAGCAAGATGAAATACAGAGTCAGAATGTGAATCCTGTTTTGTCTGTCTCCCGAGCTGTTCTTTTGTGGCCCTTGAGCCACAAAGAAGTGAGGTGTAATAATGACCCTCACCCGGATCCTGTTTCTGAGGCATTTACAGGGCAAACTGCAAGCTGTATTCTAGAATGGGCTTGCTCTTTCCACATTATTCACTGTCAGAAACTGAAGTCTACCTGGAATTCTGGATTGTCTTCACTGTTGTTCATTCACTCTGTTGTATAGAAATGATCTTATCCAGAATGTCTGATAAGAGACAAGGTGTGGAAATGTATCCCCCTTTGTACCCTAAGGGATTGGCTTCTGAACTAAGATGGAAAACAGGGCCATAAAGTAAATATCCACCCACTGCAATTGGCTCATTTTTGGTATGTTAGAAACAGATTCACCAGTGCTTGTTTTAATACTAGACAGTTTATGTACAAGTAACCACAGCTGATAAAACTCAAGAGTTCATGCCAATGATGAAATTCCTCATAGTTCAAGTAATCATGGGGCCACTAACCTATGAGGTAGTTGCTAAGAAACACAGGGACAGATCCTAATTATTCTTATTAGCCACCATTTGGGTCAAATGACTAACTTTTCCAAAGTTCATGCCTTCATTCTTCATTATTATCAGTCAAAGGGTAATAGCAGAAATGTATGGGATTTTTGTTTGTTTGTTTCAGTCAGTATCACTGATTTCACAGAAACATGTTCTCAGATGGCTTATGTTGAATATGTCACACAACTAGACATGTGGAGATGATGGCTCAGATGACTGGAAAGAAGCCCTGGGATCACCTCTTGCCCAACCTCATAAACACAGGATATTACTTACTCTTTGGGGACTCCCTGGGTGACCCTGTCCTGCCCATGGCTTCCCCGGGCATCCTTCCAGGTAGTGCACAGAATCTTCTTCCTTGGCTTAGCTGGGCTTGGAACCATTGTGTTTCCTCACTCAGTTAGGAAAGTACAGTTTACACATATTTGTTTCTAAAAGATTTGAGTTTGATATTCATGTTTTAGCATTCTCGGTGTTCTTTTCTTGAAAAGCACTTTACGACTTTCATAAATATTCTTTGCAGATAGTATGTAAGTTTGTGATAACTTACTATGTGGGTCCAGTCCAGCTGTCTGCCCTCTCCTAGGGTAGGATTGCTTCTGATTCTAGCTTAGGTACCCTTCTCTCATGGTTCTGGTTCTGCCTTGGCTTCTGACTCAGGGGAGCTGTCCCTCTGCCCCCACACTGGCCACGCTTTCTGGTTCGAATGTTGACCCATACTTTTGTTGTTAAAGCAACTTCTCTGCTCAGTCCGTAAGTGCCCCCAGTCAGCCTCTTAAAACGCAGACCTTTTCTACCGCAATCACACAACCTCAGCAGTGTGTGCAATAGTAAGTTCCTTGCTTTAGCTATTTTTATTTCTGCTTGCCACAGCTCAGCTCTTTACAAAGGCAGGACGTTTTAGAGAGGCTGACTTGAATCAGAAAAATGCCTGGCCAACAACTTCTGCCTCTAAAAAGGCTGTTTCCTCAGAGGCACAAAGAAAAGGCTGTGTCCTCAGCCCACAGCAGGGGCATTAAACAAAAGACGGTACTTCGTGCTGAAATGGCAGGGTGGGGACAACCAAGATGAAATTAGTGACAGACTCTGGCTTTAGGGAGCTTCAGCCTGGTAAGAGACAAGACAAATACATAAATATCGGCGATGTGAGGTAAAAGGTGGTATACCACACCTGATACAAAGTGTGGGATAGTTGGAAAGGCAGAAATTACTTTTTTTTTTTAATGTTCATTCATTTTTAAGAGAGAGAGAGCGCCTAAGTAGGGGAGGGGCAGAGAGATAGCACTGCACTGACAGCAGTGAGCCTGATGCGGGGCTCAAACTCATAAACTGTGAGATCATGACCTGAGCCCAAGTCAGACGTTCAACCAACTGAGCCACCCAGATGCCCCAGAGCGGAAATTATTTTTGAGTGGGAAGATCAGGGATGACTTTTGGCAGACCCGTGAATTGAGACAAAATTTAGAAAAGAAAGTCGGACGGGGAGAACATTTCAGATAGAGGAGGCTCAATACGATCAGGGCTGTGTATGGTCTGGTTTCCTTATTTTATGGATTCATAAACAGATCCAGAGAAATGACGTGACTTCCAGAAGATTTCTACCGAGTTGGGTTTTTTCCTGAGATCAGCCTTCACCAATGCTGGCTCCCCGAGAGTTCTAAACAGTTTTATCACTCTCTGAATTTTTAGCTTTAAAATCAATTGAAAGCGTAGTGTATTAGTAGTGGCGGGGAAGTGTTCAGGTGCTGTGGACAGGACTTGCAGTACTTTTGGTGCCCTGAGGAAGGAACAGCAGCATCAGGCCTCGCCTGTCTTTATTACCGGTGGGTGGGTTGGGAACCCGGCAGCAGTCGTGTGTGCCCTTCTGCATGCCCGGGGCCAGGCACCACAGCCATGCACACCCACAGGCCAGCTTGGCGTGGATGGCCTGCGGACTTTCTGGCTTTCTGCTTAGGGTGGCCAGGTCTAGCAAATAAATATGCAGGACATCCAGTTAAATTTGAATTTCATATAAACAACAGATTTTTAGTGCGTGTGTCCAGTGCAATATTTGTAACCTGATTTCAGTTTTTTTTTTATATGACCGGAGTTTTTATTTGCATAATTTCCATGAGTCGTTTTGCCTTAAAAACAACTAATTGGCATTTGTGTTTGGCCCTTAAAAAAAAAAAAAGTACCATTGAACATGGCCTCAGAGATTTTTAAAGATCAAGATCCAGGGGAAGTTAAGGTGAATAGACTTCAATATGTCTTACTGTCTTTATATATCCAACACCTGCTTCATGGCCGGCAGGCAGTAAATGTTTTCTGAATAAACGTAAGAATGAAGAAGTTAACACATTCCTGATTTTTATTCCCTATCATTTTAGAGTCTCCCTTTATGCAGTGACAAATTTAAGCCCTAAATGCAGTTCTTTCCTACCTGTGTACAGTGGGGAGAGAATGAGAAACATCTCCTGTCATGGTCAGTGTTTCCCTAAAGATTAATTCACACCTCCTGAATAGGAGTGACCCAAGTAATCAAGCATTGTTTACGAAAAAAAAAAAAAAAAAAAAAAAAAGTGAGGGATTATCTGCTAAGTGGTCCTGGGTTCACATCTCTTGGATCCTAGGCATCCTTACTCTATCTTCTAATATGGCTGGCTATAAAGCAATAATCTAAGCTTTGTGGATTAAATATCCCAGACGTCATTAACGGCTAATGCTCATTTTATAAGAGATCAGATCTCTGAAGTCATTCATGAGATATAATTCACTACAGATGAGGTCTCTCCACTTTGGTACAAAGTGTTTTTGGTCCTGACACTCCATTTTGAAGATATTAAAGCAAAAACTAAAAGCATGGCCTACAGCTTGTGTTAATTATCCTTGGGTAGTTTATGGAAGCATTTGAGTTCCTAAGACATAGTTATCTAATATGATTAAAAAGGCCTGTCTCCATGTTAGGGCTGTTTCTGTACTTTAATGCTTATTTTATTCTCCTATAGTTTAAGTGCTTTGGGTTCTAATAGGCCAAGCGAATGAATATTGAAGGCAGATAATGAAAAGGGGAACAAGGTGTGAATGGTGATTTTATTTGTTGGACTGTGGTTGACACACTGGATTCTTTTGGCCCGGACAGCTCTTTCATCAGAAGCCCAAGTACTTGATTCTAAATTAGAAAGTCTTGAGTGGGAAAGCATGAACATACTGTTTCATTCTTCCAGTTATTTAATGCTTTCTCCACTGCTAATGCTTTTTGCTCGTTGGGTTTTTTGAGCTCCAGGGAATTCTTGTCAAAGAAGGAATGAGCCCTTCATCACAACCAGCAATACTTGTATTTCTCTCTTGCTTTCCCCAATAACCTTTTCACAGGAAGAGTTTGCATATACATGGAGCTGGGTATTTTTAAAGACTTCCTGAAACAAATGTTTGTTCTAATTACAGTTTTATATAGTTTATGCCACTTGAAGAAAACCCACAGTGTGAAAATGTGCACTTATGGAAATAATAAATTATAGCAGCGTCTAACACCTGGTTCCTGATAGCTTGCTCAAAGGATGGATAAACAAATGCAGAAATAGCCACCAACCACTGTAATCGAGGCCATAAAATAAGTAATTAGATCATATTAACAAATCAAACCCATCTGGAAGCAACAGAGGAATGGCTTTGGGTTTTAACCAAAGGACCTAATTCATTCCAAGGACCCAATAATAGCAAATAAAGTGTATCTCTCTCCTATAGCATCAATTTCAAGGAAAGCAACACGAAATGCTGTAAATTAACTTTTTGAATTTCATGTTTTTTTTTTTAATTTTGCTTTGAGAATGTAGGGATTTTATAATTTTTTATTTTACCAACTCTTCATGTTCATTGTGGAAAAGTGCTAATGGACAAAAAACCAAAAAGAAAATAGAAACTACTGGTAATTCTGCCACTCAAAGATAACAATTGTTGGGGCGCATGGGTGGTTCAGTGGCTAAGTGTCCTACTTCAGCTCAGGTCATGATCTCATGGCTCCTGAATTCGGGCCGCATCAGGCTCTGTGCTGATGGCTCAGAGCCTGGAGCCTGTTTCAGATTCTGTGTCTCCCTGTCTCTCTGCTCCTCCCCTGCTTGTGCTCTGTCTCTCCCTCTCTCAAAAATAAATAAACATTAAAAAAAATTTTTTTAAAGATAACAACTGTTATTATTTGGTTGTAATCCTTCAACATTTTCAATGAATACATATAAATATGTATTTTAATAAAAATGAACTCATGCTTTATTTACTGTTTTTAAACCTGTATTTTCATTCAATTGTGACACCTCATATCAATATGTATGTACATCTTTAGCATGTGGGGACTATGTACAGATTTGGGGGGATTCTTCACCCCCCAAAGGGTGTGGACTCTTCACCCACAAAAATGTATACAAAATTTTGTGGGTTGTATGTGTATATGTACAACTTTAGGGAGAGATTACAGTTGTACATCTTCCAACTCAAGAGCATATTAAGACTCTCAGTGTGTTCTTATCTTCTTCATTCTTTCTCTGTATTTTTTCTTTTCTTTTCTTTCTTTCTTTCTTTCTTTTTTTTTTTTTTTTTGAGAAAGAGTGAGAGTGTACAGGAGAGAGAGAATCTTAAGTAGGCTTCATGCCCTGCACAGAGCCTGACGTGGGACTCAATCTCATGCCTGTGAGATCATGACCTGAGCTGAAATCAAGAGTCAGACGCTTAACTGACTGAGCCACCCAGGTGCCCCTTCACTTTTCTTTATGTAGGACCTACATCATTGTTTTTAACTGTTTAATGGTCATTTTTAAGAAGACATTTAATATTATTAAGTTTTCAATATTTCTTTGATTTTTATTGCGTCTTAGGGTCTCTTGTTAACTTTGTAAACTCATCTTTAATTTAATGTAGAACTGAGTGATAATGTATGGCTCAATTTACATAAATTTGTTCTAGATTTATATTACATGAACACATGTTTCATATACATGTTTCATATACATATGTTTCATATATGTTTCATACACATGTTTTATAAACAGCTGTATACCATTTTCCATATGATAGAATAATACTAATTATTTATTATGAAATGGAAACATATCCACAAGGATTTACTTTGTATTTTTACATAACAAAATCTTTTAAAATCTTTCGAAATTTTTACAACTTTTTCATTAAAATAATATATATGTTCTGCATTTTTGTATATAAATAAACCAAGGCTGTTGTTTAAAATTTTTGCTAAAGGAACCAGCTGAGAAATGTTTATCTCTAAAGTTCAGTGTTATCTAAAAATATAATTTCATGCAAGACAGAATTATAGAAAAGGAATTCAGAGAGTTGGAGCAGGGGGCGGATAAAGCTCTCACTATGCCTTCAAATTAATGGACTGGCAGGAGAATCTGTCAATGGAAAACCATGGAGACATGTAACAGTGGGAAAGCCCAGTCCATTTCCAAAGGCCCTATTCCTCCAAATTTCCCAGTCAACTTCTGTTCCATAGGTTTTATCCACTGAGGTCCCCATTCCTCTCCACCCCATTCCTCTCCTTGCCCCACCTTCCTATCCCTGTCCCCCCAAACCACCACCACCCCCCCACCTGCTCCCTTCCTGCCACTCTCCCCACTCTCTCCTGTCTTTCCTCATTCCCCACACTTGATGTCCTCACCATCCAAAGTCCTCAGAGGGGCTTTCTTGGTAGCTTCTGCACACTGTAATCCAATTGGCCTTTTTCTCCTTGCCTTAGGCATCTGTCTCTTTCTACTTGTTTTAACTTCTCTCTCAGCTCCTTCAGCCTCTGCTGCAATGGCAGGAAACATTTTCTACCGTGTTTCTGTTGACTGTTATTGCTGCCTTCCCAAATGTGACTTGTCTTTTATAATATATTCCTACCTCGAGCAGTGCTGCTCGCTAACTAGCCTCTCTACCCCCATCCTACCATGCCACCATTCTCTTTCCTGCAAGTCAGTTTCTCATTTATTATGGATTTATGTAGATGAGATTCATGTTTGTAGGAAACACAAATCACATAGTGTTTGCCTATAGCAAACAAAGAGTTCAAAAGATCCATACAGAATTTAAAGAGGTGGTTATTAGTATCTGTAGATTGATGAGTTTATGTTATTTTCATTTCTTATTTACATTTGTGCTAAACCACTGAACCTTTCTATGTCTACTTAAGGTAAAATGTTTGATCATTTCAAGAGATATGTGCCTTTAAATTGGGTATGTGACTATCTGGATTGACAAAATCAGAATCAATTTTTAAACTTCTCAAAAGCCTTCATCATTGCATTATAAAAGAGCTTTTAAAATATGCCTTTAAAAAATACTAAAATGCTGGGGGAAAAGAAAACAAAAAAGCAACAACAAAAACAAAAATCAAAAGTCTTCAGTATCTTCAAAGTTGTTTTAGTTTATTTAAAAATTATTTCAAATTAGTGTTTGAAAATTCCATAAACTGAAGTACGTGGCCGCAAATGCATTTTCCTATAAATAGGCCATACATTCACCATTAAAGAGGCAAACGAGTGTGGGTTTTGATGTGGATTTTTCACAGTTGCCATTTTAAAACACTGGAGTCTCAAGCAGTTGTGCAGCTATACACTTGAGGTGCCATAGAACTGAGCTTTTATAGAGGTCAAGGAAATACTCATTACTGAGACAAATCTTGAAGGTAAACTCTGCATAGGAATTTCCTCTGCAACACAGAAACCATGAATTTTCTGGCCGCCTACTGTTATTAAAAAGGGCTGATTCCAACAAAGTGGCTGACATTGAACTCAATTCCTTGCACATGAGGGTCCATGTCTTTCACTTACTGATTAGAGCTGGGGGAGTGTGTAATGTATATAATACTTGTCACAGACCAAAAGAAAAAAACTCTTGAAGTAACCACCTTTAAGCCAATTGGGAATGCTGCTTTCAGCAAAATCTAACAAAAAATAAACATGAAACTAATGACCCTGAAAAATATTTGTATAGTTTCCTTTGGTCATGGTCCTGTTGGCACACTTTCAGCCTTCAGTTTTTCGTGTCCTGTGGATTGTAGTTAATCATAAATTGTGAAAGTTTTGTTCTTATCAGAACTTTCTTTTTGTAAATTACATGCTATCCCAACACTGTATGTTTTAGAGGTCACACTGCAGAAAAGAGGCCTGTCATGTTAGCAAAGTCAAAATAAAGGCTTCCTTTGCCCCCCACCATTAGGTCTCAAGAACCTCACTGTCACATCCTGTTAAAAATTCTTCTCTTTGAGTTGCCAGACACAAAGTTGAGCTTGTGGTTTGCATCTTTATTTTTTAAAAAATAAAAAAGTCTACAAAAAAGTTTGAATGGCCAGTACAAACTTAGTATAACAGGGATTATGGCAAGTGCAAGGTATTTTGCTGAATTGATTGAGAGCCTTTGTGATATGTGCAGAAAGAGTGGATATTTCTGATTCAAAAGACCTGTTTTTAAATCCCGTTTTCTAAATTTGTAACAGGATGCGAGTTACTTGACTTCTGAGCTCTCCTGTCCTCATCTATGGAGGAGGGAAAATAATTTATAGGCTTATGGTACAGATCAATAACAAAAGGCATATGTGAGTTTCTGACGTGTAATGGATTTTCAATAAAAGTAGTAATAAAATAATTGGAGAAAGGCAGTTATAAAGAGAACCAGACTATGAGATTCTCTCTAATTCTTTTTCCAATTAAATAAAAAAAACACACACACAGTGGCCAGGACATAGTTGGCCATCAAGGGATGTTACTCTTTAACATTGCAAGTCATTGTTTGGTTTCCAGGGCTGAAAAGACACGTATATATTCCTGACTCAACATTCAACAATAGATGGGATGCCTGGGTGGCTCAGTCGGTTAAGCACCCGACTTCAGCTCAGGTCACGATCTCACTGCTCGTGAGTTCAAACCCCGCATCGAGCTCTGTACTGACAGCTCAGAGCCGGGAGACTGCTTCAGATTCTGTCTCCATCTCTCTGCCCCTCCCCTGCTTGCATGCTCTCTCTCTCTTTCTCTCTCTCTCTCTTGAACATAAAATTAAAGAAAAAAATTAAAAAAAATTTTTAAAAAACGTTCAACAATTGATTGCCTCATTAGTAATGCCTCTTAAATATTAATGTGCATTTAGATGACCCAGGAATGTTGCTGAAGTGCAGATTCAGCAGGTCTGGTATGGGGCCTGAGTTCTTGTTCAGTAGGTCTCGGATGGGGCCTGTGACTCTGCATTTCCAAGAGGTTCCCAGGTGATGCCTTTAAGTTGACTTATTGTTCACACTTTGAATCTCAAGGCATTGATGGTCAATAAATAAGACAATAAATATCCTCTGTTTTCTCCTTGCAATATCTTATTTCATAGAGCATAAAGAGTTTAGAGATGATATTATTTCACACGTTTTCCAAATGAGAAATTTGTGACCAACAGAGGTTGATGAATTAGTTAAAATTTGAGATCCTTCAAGCTAACAGTTCAGCTGCATTTCTTATCTACCATGGTCAATTTTTTAAACTGTGTAACTATTCTCCCATCCCGCCTATTTGGTTTTCATGTTCCTAGAAGTTAAGAATAATCAAGTTTCTTCTTAGATCTTTATCACTATTTTCCAGTTCTTTCTGAGATCGTTGCTCATGTTATTATGTAACCATAGTTTGTCAGCATCCACACTACTTAAGCCCATCAAGAAACAGCCCATCCTAAAAAAAAAAAAAATTACTTAATTTTTTTTTTTTTTGAGAGCGAGCAAGAGAGAGAGACAGAGAGACAGAGAGACAGAGAGACAGAGCGTGAACAGGAGAGGGGCAGAGAGAGATGGAGACACAGAATCTGAAGCAGGCTCCAGGCTCTGAGCTGTGTGCACAGAGCCTGACACAGGGCTCAAACCCATGAACCGTGAGATTATGACCTGAGCCAATGTCAGATATTTAACCGACTGAGCCACCCAGGCACCCCAAGAAACAACCCATCCTTGATGGAGCCATCTTTAGTGGCAAAATGATTGGTAGAGGTCAGGCAGGTTTTGATGCTTTGGGGTATAATTAATATCAGTTAGGTTTTTATATATCAGAACGCCTCCCTAGTGGTTTGGAATAAGCTGCCTACTCCTGCCTCAGAACCCATGAGAAGCCAGATGACCTAAGAGCCGTCAGCTCAGCGATACTAGGCATTTCCATGGTTCTACCACAAAATAGCCCTGACCCACCAATAGCGATATTTATTGCCTTGTTCTTTCCATCTCAATATCAGAGGACAAGGTCCCATTGCTTTGGAATCCCTAGCCTTGTTTTTGTAAATTCCCTGGAATAAAATTGTGCTGTAGGACAATTCTGTTACCTTTGTCCCTCAATTATGAAGGCATGCTCCCTTGCCCCACCCCCACCCTGGGACATAACTCCTTTAGTCATTCCTGTGGTTGAGGACCCCGGGTTAGGTATGCTCTTAGGAATGCCCATTCCTCTTTTCTCCCAGGTTTCTCACAACCAGTACCATAGACATAGGGTTTCTAACCCATGTTTAGAAGCTAATACTGACGGGAACATGTTCATAGAATTTTTTTTCACAAAGATTAATTCAGAATAATGAGAACATCATAATCACCCTCAATGTATAAATGATTTTAATTTAATAAACAGTTAAATGTAACATAATCATAAGAATGTTTCGGAAGAGCAAGTTTAGTTTGGATCACTGGTCTCTTTTCACAGTGAGATAATAAATGTTCTTAAGCCAAAGGCAACTGGACAGAAGGCTCAGGATTGCTGCTCTTTCTTTCCTTTTCTTTCTTTTGTTCTTTCTGTCTGCCTTCCTTCCTTCCTTCTTTTGTTTTTCTCTTTCTCTCTTTCTTTCTCTCTCTCCCTCCCTTCTTTCCTTCCTGCCCTCCTTCCTTCCTTCCCTTTTTTTATTTCTTATCTTCTGTCTTTTTGGGTGTGTTATAATGTACTGTAAAGGGATTCATTGTTTACCTATCATAATATAGCATAAATATCTTTAATGTCAATAAATACACATTTTCACCATTTTTTAAATAGTTGCTTAACTATGTACATAATGGTGCAATAATTTAATTAATATGCTAATGTGGGGCATTCTGATTCTTTCTCAACTTCTCTTGTTTTTATTAACCAAGCTGGTCAGTGGCTTTGTTAAGATCTAAGCAACTGCTGCTCAGTTATTTCTTGCTTATCTATTCAACTATTTACCTCCTCAAAGAATTCTCATAAGTATGTTATTTCCCTTTAGATATACATTACCCAGCATGGTATTTAAATGAAGTTAGTAATTTTGCGATAGTATGGTAACCATAGGGATTAAAACCTCGGATTCTGACGTCAGCCTGCCTGAGTTTGAATGCCAGCTCTGCCATTTGCTAGCTGTGTGACCTTGGTCAAGATATTCAACCCCTTTGTACCTTAGTTTCCTCACCTAAGGTAAGGGGATGATAATAGTACTTTTCTCACCTAGTTGTTGTGAAGATTAAGGAAATGGTGTATTTAAAAGGTACAGAATAGTATCTAGCATTTAGTACTTGCTCAAGTAATATTAGCTACTTTTAATGATAATTAACTTGCTCTGCCTTTTTATTCACACTATTAAACCTAAATTCCCACCAAAATGTGGCTGCAGACAAACTTCATTTTTTGGCAAGAAATACTGGCAACAGAAAGAGAGGAATGAAGTGGTCTCAAGGAGGTAAATCACATAGGAAATATGGTCAGTTCTTGTTATGTGTTCAGATACTGAATGTTTAGTACAG
Organism: Herpailurus yagouaroundi; assembly: GCF_014898765.1. Lineage (NCBI taxonomy): Eukaryota > Metazoa > Chordata > Mammalia > Carnivora > Felidae > Herpailurus > Herpailurus yagouaroundi. The sequence continues at coordinate 6,299,943 of NW_024412394.1, read as the reverse complement.
TCAAGTCGCTGGACTAGGCTACAGGTGTCAGAGGCATCTCGCATAGTCACCAGACACCTGTCAGTCACCTGCCATTAGCCAGGTTATGTCTTCCAACACAGGTAGATTATCTATGATCTTTCCTGTCCATATGGATGAGAACTGAATGGCATACACTTACTTTTTTTTTTTTTTCTCAACGTTTTTATTTATTTTTGGGACAGAGAGAGACAGAGCATGAACGGGGGAGGGGCAGAGAGAGAGGGAGACACAGAATCGGAAACAGGCTCCAGGCTCTGAGCCATCAGCCCAGAGCCTGACGCAGGGCTCGAACCCACGGACCGCGAGATCGTGACCTGGCTGAAGTCGGACGCTTAACCGACTGCGCCACCCAGGTGCCCCATACATTTACTTTTACTTCTCCCCTGGGATTCTTTCTTCTAGTGAAAGCAGAGAAAAAGTAGTTTTTGGTTTACTTGGGCTTTTCCTAAAGAACGGACTTTATTATAATCATTTGACCTCCCTAAAGAGCCTTTTCTGCAAACAGTTCTTCACTATCCAGCAGTGTTCTGGCATCTGGGAGAGCCCTCAGCAGGGGCAGTGACTAGGTATGAACTTGGGAACTATTTTGGGAGATAGGAAAATGCAGGGAATTTGGGGTCAATCGTTCACTCTTAACTACTAGAGGAGTACATTAGGAACATTTGAATTAGGCATTTTTCTGCATTTTAATTGTTAGACCAAGTCCTTGGTTGTTAAGGAAATAAATTCTACAACAAATCAAAGGTATGAAGGAAAGCCCGGGCATTTTTCTTATCAAAAGAGGCTCTATGGTCTGAAGCACTGAGAAAAAAAACTTGCATATCAAAAGGCCTGATCTTCATTCTTAGTTTTGTACCAGATTTAGTTTTGTACTAGAAAGGGTAGAGCAACCCAGTTCTTTCATTTAGGCGGAAGTTCCTAGTCCTCCTTGTAAGCCTATACTATTACTGTTCAGGACAAGAGTCTTGATGGAGTAGCCAAAGCCTAGCGGGATTGAATGATCTGTGTGTGGTCACTCAGCTAATCGGCAGGCTTATTTCTTACAGTGCTTTCTTGTGGACTAGGATTCCACTTTGGCCCTCCTTCATGGGATGTTTCCTAGAATATATGCTTTCTGAACAAACTATAGAGAAGAAATTGTATTCTAAAGAAAAAGCCAAAAGGAAGAATAGATTAATCATTGCTTCTAACCTGAGAGTATCTGTTGAACATTGTATATATACTGAAAATCACAAATGTTTTTTTTTTTTTTACTCTAAAGAGTGGGTATGTCCTAGAACTAATAGGGATTTTTAAGAGCTCCAGAATTTCTGAGAAACGGGTTCAGGGAAAATACAAGTAGGTAAGCATTTGAAGCCTGGTTGGGTGGGAATTGTAGATCCAGTCCTCCTCATAGGTTACAGAGGAAAGTAGCAACTATGAATATGTCAAATGAGTGTTCATCATGAGAGGATCAGCACACCCATGCTATGGAATACTATGTAACTATTAAAATGAAGTATATAATAATGAAATATATTAATGCATTAAAATGTTATGAAATGAGGACAAAAATGAAGTGAAATGGAAGATTATCTGTGATAAATTGTTTAGAAAAATCATGGTGCATACTATTCAGAATGTGATCTCTGTGTTGTAAAAAGCAACATAAAATCTGTAAACACATGGGTATAGGTAGACGCCTTGGTTAAGAGCTAGATGAACATATTTCAACTATTAGCAGTAGATTTCCCAAGGTATTGAGAGTGAATAAAGAAGGTGAAAATGATAGCAGGGTGTTGGGGAGAGGAAACCAGAATTTGCTTTATTCATATCTGCATTGTTTGAAATTGTTCTCATAAACATGTATTTTTATAATATTTTATATAAAAAGCCATAAAAAATCTTTGTATCAGAAATGAATCTCTTTGTGTGTCTGGTGGTTTGAAGCTCTGTTCTACAAAGAAACATGTCAATCAGCAAATAGTGCAAATGACAAGTATTCCTCCACCTGAAGAAACTCCATAAAAAAATTATAATATAAATTGTCTCACACCTGTAAATATCAGCTGTCACATGTCACAGATTATAGGAAGAAATAAAAATGAAATCCAAAGCTGCTGTGGATGGAAATCATTACATCTAGTTTGAGTGGGCTGATACTAACAGCAGAAGGGAAATGTATACAGGTAAGAAAAAAAAAAAAGATGCCGATAGTATGCAAATGTTTTCATAATAATGTGAGAAAGCTATGCTGCTGCTCTATTATGATACTTAGCATCTTAGATACTGATTGCCGTCCTTATACCTTCCTTGTAAAGCATTCCATCCCAACACAGAGGAGAATAATTTCCCTGGAAATGAATCCGTTAACTAATGAACACATTTGTACTGGGAACTTCAAGTGTGCACGCTCTAGATACGGGTCGGGGAGGGGAGCACAAGGATGAATGAGAGCCAAGCACTGCTTCGTGGAGCTTATAAACTACTGGGGAGCTAAGGCGCTACACTGGCTCTGGAGTACAATGGAGACTGTAGTAAGCACACAAATGCATAAACTGAACTAGGACTTCAGAATAGAGTGGTTGGATGGTCCCGCCAAGGACAGGTGTTTTGTTTTCTATTTTGTTTCATCTTAGAATAGGAAAAAATCTGACCATCATTATAAGCAGAGGGGAAAGAGTATGGAGAGGTGATAATGAGGTAAGAGAAAGGAGGTGATTAATAGGAGGTAACCCAGGGAGAAGCCTTAAGGGAGCCCAGGGGGCAAGAACTGCCAGGAGAAGGAAAGATATTACACAAAATATGTAAAAGAAAGAAGAGGGCCTGAGTAGTGAGGAAGAGATGCTCTGAGGTGACGGAAGAGCAAATCGGAGGAGTCCTCAGAACAGCTCTGACTTTCTCTGTCGAGCGGGAATTTACAGTATTGACAGAATGAGAGTCTTGGTAGGCTTGAGGGCTGTGGTAAGTCTTGGAACAGCCTCTGTGAAGAGTATATGTCAACCAGGGATTAGAACTTTTAGGTAAATACCTTGTAGGGCAATTGCTGGATTGTAGGGTAGTTCTATTTTTAACTTTTTGAGGAACCTCCATATTGTTTTCCAGAGTGGCTGCGCCAGTTTGCGTTCTCACCAACAGTGCAAGAGGGTTCCTCTTTCATTGCATCCTTGCCAACATCTGTTGTTTCTTGTGTTGTGGATTTTAGCCATTCTGATGGTTGTGAGATAATATCTCACTGTAGTTTTGATTTGTATTTTCCTGATGATCAGTGATGGTGAGCATGTTTTTGTGTGTCTGTTGGCCATCTGTATGTCTTCTTTGGAAAAATGTCTATTCATGTCTTCTGCCCATTTTTTTAAGCACCGGGTGGTATATGGAAGTAAGGAATCACTACATTGTACACCTGTCGCTAGTATTACACTGTAGGTTAATTAACTTGAATTTAAATAAAAGCTTTTTAAAAAAATAAGTCAACCAGGAAGGGTTAACAGGGTTGTGGAGCATCACTGAGGTCCCAGCTGAGGTGGAGTGCATTAATCTTTAATGAAACTAATAAAAAGAAAACTTTTGTATTACTTTCTCTGGCAATGTGGTAGCTAGGCATAGAGGCATGGAAATTCAGCTTGGCCAGAGGGCATGTTTTGTAGAAATCAAATGACTCAAATTGAAAGCCGTGTATGAAAACTTATTGGAAATTAGTCAAATAGTTGCATCATTTCAGATTTCACTTTGTCAATATGTTTCTTTCCCCTTAAATTTTATAGTTAAATCAGATAACTATATTTTCATAAAGAAATGGGAACAGTATCCTGTACTTCAAATGTTAACCAACCACGTAATACCATTAAAATTTCTAAAGTTTCTAGCTCATAGTTGCTTCTCATACATTATGTATTTTTAGGCTGGAAAAACTAATAACCTCCTTTTTGGAAGACCAAGATCCGGAGAGTAGACTAGAGGTTGGCACTGATATGCGTAAAATTCATCACTGTTTCCATTATTTAAAGGTAAATTTAAACATTTCCTCTAGTAGAAGCCATTGTCTGCCATGTTGAAACTGCAATACAGTTTGCTAGTTGACCAACTCTTACAACCCTGTAAGAGAGTAAGATCCAGCTTCTCATGTCCTGAATGGCATGATCTTCAAACAAAGCTGGGCTTATTGTACTTCTTCAGAGGTCATATCTTGCCTGCCAGTGAATAACTTGTAGTTATTTTTCCAGGAATCTCTACCTTGTACACAGAATAATTCCATGTTCAAGAACCATTTCTTTTCAAGATACATCAAGAAAGTTGTGTCCTGCATTTTCCCCAGCAGATTAGATTTATCCATATAAACCCTCAGTTTTTCTCTGCCTTATGTTTTACCCTTTCATGATGACACAGTGGGAATATCATTAACCTTTATTTCTACCTCACTTGTGATTTGGCATTCTTCACTATGATGATAAGCATTTGTTGTGAGTCTTCTATGGGCCAAGCCCCGGGAAAGCAAAATTGAATAAGAAAGGTCACGAAGAGGACATCTATGGAAAGAATAATTATAACACATCATAAGTGCTATTGTTTAAAGTGTAAATCAAATGGTATGGGGTTAAGGAGAAGGAGAAAGAAGTTCAAGAGGAGATAATGTTTGAGTAAGAATTTCCAAGTTTAGGGAAGGAGAGAGATGGTAGCAGAGAAGATGAAGGGGAGGGGAGAGAGGCAGGGAGAAGGAGAAGACTCATGGAGCTAAGGCAGCTGCGTTGGCAGAGACAAGGAGGCAAGAAAGGACATTCATGCCTGATTTGTGCAAAGAATTGTCAAAGGGGAAAAGAGTCCAAGAAACTAAGAAATTTGGAAAAGACAGGATGCCTGGGGGGCTCAGTCATTTGAGCTGCCAACTTTGGCTCAGGTCATGACCTCACTGTATGGGTTTGGTCCCCATGTCAGGCTCTATGCTGGCAGCTCAGAGCCTGGAGCCTGCTTCAGATTCTGTGTCTCCCTCTCTTTCTGCCCCTTTCCCACTCACGCTCTGTCTCTCTCTGTGTCTCAAAACTGAATAAAAGTTTTAAAAAAAAAAAAAGAAAAGAGATACGGACTCTAAGCTCTTATTTCGTCTTACAGAAACTATTGAATGACAAGAAGATCCATGGAAAAAGCACAGTCTCTTCGGAAATCAAAGATCAAGACTGCCAAGAACCATTAAAAGAGGAAGAATATAAAAAGCTACGAGACCTTCTACAGCAGAGGGATAATGAAATCAGTATCCTTTCTGAAGTGATTAGGAACTTACCCTCTACTGGCTTAAAAGAGGAAGTGAGCACAATTCCATGTCTTCCCTTGGCCACATCACCTAGGTCCCCGCCCTGCTTCCGGTTCACACTGCTTCTTTTCATTTAGAAGAGGTCCCTTCCACAAACAAAATGTAGTGGCTAGTGAAAAACACAGTCATTATAAAAGAAAAAAAATTACTTTGTTTTTAGCCAGATACATTTACATTATGGGGGGAATATTTCAGTTTATTGAAAAGTGTGGTCTTTTTCACACCATCTCTTAACATTAAATTTTGTAGAAAATATATATTTTTGGACTATTCTGCTGTGTTCTTTCTGTTACAGTTCTGAGCCAAAAAGTTAGCGGGTTATCTTTAGCTAACTGACCGGACGCTGGGCTGACCACAGCCTCACCATGGCCCAGAATTTGTGGCTGGTGTGTGGGCGAAACTCAAATGGTGGCTGAAAACTGACAAATGGTATTTAGCTTATGAAGAGCAGAGATTGATTTAAATGTAACTTTTTATTTAAAAGCCAGATCTACTGCTTCGGGTTCTACTTACAGATGTTCCCAAATTTGGAAGTGAGTGAAGAGTGTTCAAGATAGAAACCTTTTTGGCTCTAGGAGGCAGTGTGTTTGGGGTCTGAGAGCAGGGAGCTGCCTACAGTGGGACTGGGTGGGTGGTTACCTCTGAAGAGCCCCTGTTGGGTGGGTTAGACCTCAGGTCTCCGCAGCATTTCTTTGGTATTGTTTCTTGTCTTATCTTTCAAGCTTCTCGTACGAGATTTGACATTGTCGGTACATTTGCAGACTTGAAACATGCATAAGAAGTTATTTTGGTCAGTTCTTACAGACAGGTGTTTTTGTTTGTTCGTTTTTAAAAAGCACCAACGGGTCTTTTAGCTTCAGTCAATGTGAAAAATGCGTGAAAAGAACACACATGAAGGACATCCACTAATAAAGAGGTAAAAGCAGACCACATACAAGGTAGGCACACTGCCTGATTGACCTCAGTCTCTACTTTGAGCCGAGTATTAGCAGACCCTGTATGCCTGATCCAAGTGAGTTTTAGCTCCTTTATCAGTCAGCCAGCAGCAGTTAAGGTCAGCCATGTATTACTCTGCTACACGAGGCCTTGTCTGTGAGCGCTGCCCACAGTCTCACCCTGCATTCCTTTTCTTCCTTCTTACCCTGTCCATCTCCAGGGATGCTCCCAGCCCAGGACTCAGCCTCAGCCCCAGTCCCAGTCTGAGCTCTGCTTCTTTTCCTAGCTTTGGTTGTCTTTAGGATCTGCTCCCGCTAAACACTCCGACCAATTCTTAATCCCCCTCTGGGCTTCTGAATGTGTGTCCATAGGAGGGGTGAGATGAGATAGGACAGCCAGGGAACAGTCTGGGCTTACACATGTATGTTTACTTAGACAAGAGAGTGACAGAGAGACTTACCTCATCTCCCTGACTGACTGCCAAATCCAGGTACCACTGCTTGTGTGGGGCTGCCCTTCGTCTTTGTTGACCAAGAACAACCTGAGCAGGGTCTCCTCCTTGTGAGACTCATATTCAAAGTGTTGGTGTGTAGGAGCCATAGTGAAAAGATCGCTGAACCTGAAGTTCACACCTGGATTGACATCCTCGCTCTTCATGCATTCGCTCTACAGCTATTCAGCAAAACTCTTTCCTACCCCTCAGTAGTAGGAACGTGAAGCCTGCCCTGCCAACCTCACAGTGGTGGCCAAAGCCAGTAAGGTGAGTGACTAGCAGGTGCTTTGAGCACTGTGGTGTTACATGGTGGGAGGTGGGACTCTGTACATGATGGGCAAACTCAGAAGGAAAAAGAGCAGCTCAGATTTACTCATCACAAAGCTTCTACTTATCAAACGGCTAATGACCAAGAAAGGCTGCTGAAATTTCAAAGCTTCTCATAGCCAGGTTGGAGGATATTTTCGTATCCTGTCTGTAGAACCACCAAGGTGAAGACTGACAGGAGGAATGAGAAAGACCTGGTCTGTAGGAAAAACAGGTGGTAATACTTGAGCTCAGCAAAAGACAGTAATGCAACCAAAATGACAGTGAATGACACTGAACATTCTTCTTGGAAAGGGAGAGAAAATGGTGTCATTTCAGTGACATTATCAGTATGAATAAAGTTCAGACTGCCCTTCACTAAACATGTAACAAACAGCATGTCATTTAGTACCTCGCACAACGAAGGCCCAAGTTCAACGGAATGGGCAGGGGAAGAAGACAAAGGAAAGGTGGGGAAGAAGGAAGGCAGCCAAGAAGATAAATCCGTACTCTGATCTGTATGAAATGTACCTCAGAACACTGTCTGTCTCTGCTTAAATTCTGCCTGCTATACTTAGAATGAACCTCAACTCCTTACTCTGGATCACAGGGCCCTATGTGATTGTGTGTCTGCCAAGGCCCTGATTTCACGTACTGTGTCTCTATCCCAAATATGTTAGGCTTTGGTCATAGTGTCCTTCTTGTTGTTCTAACACCAAGTTTCCCGTCCTTGGCACTATGGACACTTTGGGCTGTATAAATTCCCTGTTGTGGGGGCTGCTCTGTGCATCGTAGAATGTTTAGAAGCCTCTCTGGCCTCTACCCACTAGACTTCGGAAACAGCACCTGCCCCCCACTGCAGTATGACAACCAACATTGCTTCCAGACACGGCCAAATGTCCATTGGGTGGTAAAACTGCCAAGGCCCTTCTCCTTAGGGTTTAGCACTAGCCAGTAACTCTGCTGAGATACTCTTCCTCCAGCCACTGCTTCCTGTCATTCAGATCTCAGCCTAAATGTCATTAGAGAAGTCCTTCGTGAGCACCCAGTGTAGAGTAGCCACTCAGTCATTCTCGACCTGTTATTTTTTTTAATGTTTATTTATTTTGAGAGAGAGAGAGAGAGCAAGCACGAGTGGAGGAGGGGCAGAGAGAGAGGGAGAGAGAATCCCAAGCAGGCTGCACACTGTCAGCCCAGAGCCCAATGCAGGGGCTCCATCCCACAAACCATGAGGTCGTGACCTGAGCTGAAATCAAGAGTTGGTCGCTTAACCAACTGAGCCACCTGGCAGCCCTCTTGACCTTTTTAAAATTAGTTATCCAGCCCTTTCATTCTCTAATGTTTGGTTCATGTGCATGAAATCTGTCTTTCCCCAGTAGGACATCTGCTTTGTGAGAGCAAGAAGCCAATATACCCTTTCATTGTTCCATCCCTGTGCCTAGAACAGTGCTTGGCACATAGTACAACTCCACTGAATACCATTGAATGAGTGAGTGACTGGATGTTGCCACTGCAGCGTGTGAACCAGTGGAAGCCCCTGATGCTCTTGGTAATCAATTCCGTATGAGAAGGAGTGGAAGATGTGGGCAGATGCCTGTTCTTCTCTGCTAGGACAAGGCCCAGATACCACCTCTGGTAAGGACATGGTTTTTTGAGGCAAAGAAGAAGCCATATCAGGGACTGTGAGAGAAAAAGTGATTGCACTTCCAGAAATCTCCCAAGAAGCTGGAGTCAAAGCTGAGGAGGAAAATGGAGTCTGAGCAGCAGTCTTCTCTCCCCACCACATCCATATTTCCTCACTCCTATTTTAGTGAAGCCATCTCTGGGGATGGCGGAGTTCTGAGGTTCTCAAGTGGTGGCCGAGATTCTTCAGAGTTCTCAGCATCTTGAGCCCGAAAGAACAGCAAAGTGGGGTGGAATGCAGTGATGTTATCATCAGTGCACCTAGTATATTGAAATGGCCTGCAAGAGGGGCATTTTAAAGTAATGTATCTGTAATAAGAATTCATCTCTTTTCAGTTGCATTTGGGACCAAGATTTAGGGATTTTTTTAAGTGACTTCAAGTCCCATTTGAATCTATGCTATGCAGACATGTTGAATGTGGGGGTGCTCTGGCCACCAGAACTGATTTGGCTGGTCTGCCAGCTGGGCGGACTCTGGTATTCTCCCTCTCTGCTCCTGGTGCCTCCTGAGCAGTTTCCTGGATTCAGGTCTTACTTACTCACAGATACATGCATAGCTCCACTGCCTGCTCCTACTAAGTGTTCATTTCTTATAAACCCTTTCATAAAAATTTTAAGTCTTTATATTTTAAACACCTTGGGATTGCTAATTTTTCATATAATGATGCCATATTGACTAGCTTCCTAAACTGTCTGTAACTGGATAAATGACTTCAGGAAGTTGAAGTCTTCCTTTAGTGGTCTCTTTACCATGTGAAAAATAGCAAATATTATTTGGAATATTAACCTCAATTGAGACATTAGTGGTTTCTTTTAGTGTTTATTTATATTTGAGAGAGAGAGAGAGAAAGAGACAGAGGGTGAGAGGGGGAGGGGCAGAAAGAGAGGGAGACACAAAATCCGAAGCAGTTTCCAGGCTCTGAGTTGTCAGCACAGAACCCCTACATAGGGTTCAGATCCACAAGTGGTGAGATCACGACCTAAGCCAAAGTCGGATGCTTAACCGACTGAGCCACCCGGGTGTCCCAGAAACCGTGTTTTGATCATTGCAACTTAGCATGAGTCACTAAATCCTTAATCAAGTTTCAGATATTCTGGTCAATATGCTAAAGAAGGAAAAGAAGAAAGCTCAGGATGCTCTCCACTCATCTGGCATGGATAGAAGTGAATGTGGACACTCACAGAGTTCACCTTTTCCACCTGGGAACCCAGAAGGGCTGAGGACTTTGCCATCCTCAGCTCCCACACAGGTCCAGGACGTCAACACTTTTGGGTACAGATCCAGTTTGCTCCACAGAAAAACAGGTCAGTTATATTTATTTATAAATATAAATTATATTATGTTAAATACAGAGAACCTAGGCTTAAATGAGAAAACATAGGCTATCATAAATTGTATGTCTATAGAAAAAATAAATAAACATGGAAACGGTTATAATTTTATCATGCTGTTCTTCATCATTGTAATTCAATTGCTGTTATTATCACTAATATTTCTCGAGATTTTAAAGTTGTACCAGCAGCAGCTTCAGCAGCAATAACAAAAATTCCCAGGTTAAGTTTATCCTCAAAAGGAAAAAAAACAAAAAACAAAAAACAATCCTGGCATTCCTCATTCTCCATAATGGAATTCAGCATACCATTTTTTAGTTTTAAATATGCAAAGATGAAGAAATGACAACTTATTTGTTAGAATTATTTTTTATAACTATCACAACTCTTAAATTAAATACTAATTTCCAAAATTGATGACTGAACTTAAAATACAAAGTATGAATTATCAAAGAGTTCAGAGGCAGAAATAGATGGGTCCAAGGCAACAGGAGTAAAGTTAACATTAGAGAAAGGAACACAACCTTTCCTCCACGGGAGGGAAAGAATAAGGACAGATGTTTCATTGCCAATGTGATGACACAGTGTTTGTTTCTAAATCTGAATAAGCTCTTTGTAGCAAAATAATTTAACAATATTATTACAGTCTGCCTTAATGGACAATAAACAAACAAAACTTTGTCAGATAGGATTTCACACAGTTGGAGTGACAAGGAAGCACTTCTCCCAACTTGTAGCTTTTGATTGGTATGTCAGGCTTTCTTTAAAAATATTTTTTAATGTTTATTTATTTTTGAGAGAGAGAGACAGAGCACAAGTGGTGGGGGTGGACGGTGGGGCACGGGCAGAGGGAGACACAGAATCCGAAGCAGGCTCCAGGTCCAAGCTGTCAGCACAGAGTCCGATGCGAGGCTCAAACCCACAAACCATGAGATCATGACCTCAGCCGAAGTCAGACACTTAACCGACTGAGCCACCCAGGTGCCCATGATTGGTATGTCAATTCTACAACTACCGAACCATGCTAGAGGCCCAGGCTGGTTTGTGCTATTTTCTCTTTCTATTAGACCAGCAGAGTGCAATGTACCGTTATGTGATTGATGTCTTTCTCTTGAAAACATTGAGAAATCTGAAACATGGAACATACCAGGACAAAGGGGTGAAAAGCTTCCCCTTTTGGCAATATAGTTTGAAAATCTCTCTATAGGAGTGCCTGGGTGGCTCAGTCAGTCAAGCATATGACTTCGGCTCAGGTCATGATCTCACAGTTTGTGAGTTCGAGCCCCCCGTTGGGCTCTGTGCTGACAGCTCAGAGCCTGGAGTGTATTTCGGATTCTGTGTCCCCCTCTCTCTCTGCCCATACCCTGCTTGTGCTGTCTCTCTGTCTCTCTCTCAAAAAATAAACATTAAAAAAAATGATAAAAAAAAACAACAACAAGAAAATCTCTGTATAAATGTTTGTTGGGATGGGCGACCTGATATGCATGGTTTTCTAAAGGATTTAGCTTGTTAATAATGAGAGTATGACACTCATTAAGAAGGACACATTTTATTTAATAAAGACAAGATCAAGAAGCCTAGAAATACACTTTGTGATATTATATACCTTTGTCTCTTAATTCTAAATCTCCTTGCTTTGAGTATTTATTTAACAACATAGTAGAATAAATTAAAAATCAAAGGAAATCAAAAATGCTATTTTTACCATTTATCATGGTAAATGGCAGGAGGCAAAGAAAGCAGTTATTCCTCTCTGTGGATGTTTTCCATACAGCATTCCTATACTCTGCTATTGGTAACAGCTGGTTCAAAAAAAAAAAGGAGGACCTCTGCATTGGTGACTTCATTAGTTCATCCATCAATTTATTCATTCCTTTATGCATTCAATGTATATTTATTGGCTACACACTTTGTTCTAGGTACTGTGACAATTATTACTATTATGACTGTAGCTTACACAGCCCTATATATATGTTAGGTACTCTTCACAGTTGTCTGCTTGAATTAACTCATCTAATCCTTATTGTATAGGTTCTTGTTTTAGCCCCATATTATACAAGAACATACAAGGACAAACCCAACCTCTGATCTCAGAGCACTTAGAAACTGACAGAGAGGAGAGCTTTGAACAATTACAAAAGTGCACCTCTGTATTACTGATGGCGCACATACCAGGGAACCCTGCCTCAAGTTAAGATCAGAAAGATCCAACAGGGGGCATTGGGTGGGAGTGTGGCTGGAAGGAATATCGCAGGCAAAAGGAATTATTTAAATAGCTTTCAGGGCCTTTGTGGTGGAAAGGAGCATTTTGGAAAGTGAAAAGGTCAGGATGGTTGGGATGTGGGGAGTTGAAAAGCTAGGAAGACAGATTGAGTATCCTGTGCAGAACAGACTGCATGACTAATTAGAAGGCCATTATGGTATAGTAGTCTAGGCCAGAGGATGGAAATAATGAGAGAGAGATGAGGGAATCAGAAGCATTTAGGAGGGAGAGTAGGCCGGGCTTGGTGACTAATGGAGGTAGCAGGTAATGGTGAAGATGGCCCCCAGGTCTGTGGGTGGCTTGTGAGGCTCTTCATGGAGGTAAGGAACAGTGCTCCCCCTGGCCGTGCCACAGTTGGCATTGTTGGTTATAGAGGACAGAGCTTGGCATCTCTGCTGACATGGAAGGTCATGGTCAGTACGAATGTTAGAACTCCATGCTTATGGACTGTTCACTGGCCTTCTCCAAAGACACACACCATTATGCCTGTGCAGAAATGGCCTCAGATATCACTGCCCCACCCTCGCAGTGTGCCAGACCTTTTCTGTTTCTATTTTCTCTTGCCCACACCATCTCCCTTCTCATAATTCTTCTTCCCCACAGCATCTCATAATCTCTCTCCTAACTCATAATTATAGTCAACTTTTTCAGTAACCCTTCTCTGCCCTTGATACTACTATCAAGACAGACTAGTTTTGTTTGGAGAATGAATTAAGTTTACTTGAATAGAAAATCACTGAAAAATAATGGAAATTGTTTGTAAAGTCCAAGTACAAATGAGGTAAAAGAGTTTTGGAGAAAAGCCTTATAGTTTAATAAAGAGTTTTTGAGTTGCTTTAACTGTCATTGGATATAGCTCTAGCAATAACTTTAAGTAGGAGTAGGTTCACAAATGGATTGATAATGATCTAACCATTTGGAAGAGGGACTGATGGGAGATTGATTTTATTTTTTTGGCAAAACTACAGATAGGATGAAAATTGCTGTGGATGAATCCATGCTGCACAGCAACAGGTAATGGGATAGTTTATTATAATATTTAAGATCCTAGGAGCTGATTAGGCTTTTATTATTGCATTATTTTATACAAGAACTTGTGTAAACTAAGCCAAATACAAAAAATTAATAAGCGTGTGGTTTCGGAAGTATTTCTGCCCTATGTAGGTATGGTCAATTTCTATTAACCATCCTTTGGACTGCTTTTAATGCACAAGGCAAGTAGATTTGACATCCTCCACTCGGAGACCATTGTCTCCCCTCTGATGACCTTCCCCCTTGTTCCTTTCACCCCCACTTCATGCCGAAAATGACTTCTTTCAAATTTCTTGTGCCAAAAGAAAATGAAACCAAACTCATGATTCACTAGAGAGCCCTACACAGTCATTGTGCAAGCAGCCTGCCAAGGCAGAGGAAGGAAGGTTAGGGGCTTTGGGGCTTCTTGTTTTTTTGGAAGTTAAATGTCTGTTTTGGTTTCATTGAAGTAATGAGAGGGATTGTTCAGCCCCACATTTTGAAAAGAGTCATATGGTTCTCTTTAAAATAGCAGGAGTTTGATACTTTGGTTTTCTTGTTTGGCTTTGGGGGTTTGTTGTTTTTGTTGTTGTTTATTTTTTTCGTGCTCTGACTGTGTGTTCCAGAGGGTCACCTGGAACCAGTGTTCCAAAAGCCCCTGATGACTCACCACATCCTTTAACTGAGATGCTAACAGAACCCACTCATCACAGGTGATGCCACCGGCATTTTAAAAGGTGAACTGAAAGCCAGAGCCACAGCCTGGAGGCTCCAGGCTCTTTTCTCATACTCCTGAGAATTTATTGAATCCCCACTATGTGCACAGAAGGTCCAAGGTTATAGGGGGCACCAGCGGAAACTGAGAAATGGTCTCTACCTCTGGGAGCTCACGTTTAAATAGCAGAGTCTGGCTTGGCACCCAAAAAGCAGAGAATAAAATAACAGGTGCTATAGCAGGAGCTAGAAGAAACACTATGGGAAGTCAAAGGAGAAGGCAGGGACCTTTACAAATAGATTGGGAAAAGCATTACAAAACAAGTGACACAGAAGTTAGGTCTCAAAGGATCAGTAGAATTTGGATAAAGATGGAGGGAAGAACATTCTATTACATTCCAGGTTTAAAGAATATTATGAGTAAAGGCTTGGGAACAGGAAAGCAAGTAAAAATATGTAGAGTTGGCAGGGGTACTTGTTTAGCTAGGGCCCTGGAGAGGTACAGGAAGTCCGAAGAAACAAGGCTAGAAAAATGAGTGGGAAGTTGTTGGGATGGCTGCTTCAGAGGGAGGGGGTAGAGGAATAGATGGGAACATCCCCTTTTAACTTTATATGCTTTCATGTTGTTTTAATTTCTCACATTTAATTTCTTACCCATGTTACGAAAACCCTTGAATACCAAGCTGGGGAATTTTCTTCATCTGGTTGCAGGGAACCAACAAAACAGAGGGGGAATGGTGATAGTTGTGCTCTGGGAAGGCATTTGTGGAAAAAATCTTTAGTGTTTTGAAGACGAGATGCCTGGAGACATGGTAAATGGTTGAGGAAATAGAATAGTCTGAGTTCGGAGTGATGGAAACAAAGAGGCAAAGAGCATGAAGAGATATAACAGAGGGAGCCTACAGCAGTTCTCCATGGCATAAACAACTCTGGTTCTTCTCCCTCTTATTGGTTTTCCCAGTTCTTCTGGCACTGAGAATGCAGGTACAGGCATCGACAGGAGGACATGGCAGCCGGTGCTTCTCTGGCATGCTGCTTCAAACCTGGAGTCTGTTCCTTGAGTTTGCTTTACTCATGCTCAAAGGATTGCTCTCTGGACCAAAAGCTACTGTTACAAAGGTTTAATATACCCAAATCATCCATTAAGTTGAAGAGCTCAAAGAGAAATCCATAGAGCAAAACTCACCCATAAAACCAGAGAAAAAGTATAGAGATTAGGTTTTCTAAGATCCTCTCCAACTTGCTTTGTAGTAAGCCTCAGGCACAAATGTTCACCTCTTGCTTTTCAAACCTCTCATGATCCATCTTAGCCTCTCTTTTGGAACTGACCATGCTTTCATCCTTGCATTTCCCTATAAATTCAATTAAAGAGACAGTGAGTAAATGGATCATTGCCTTCTCTGTAGCTCCATGGCCATTCTCACTTCCGCAGGGCAGAGTATTGAGGCTACTCCGAACACTACCTCTGAGAAATGCATCTTTGTAACCCTCCTATTCGAAGGGTCCATAGATTAGATGAAATGAATAAATGATGCTCAAAAAAGAGAAAGGGGAGAGAGAGAAGTTGAGAACAGACTCTGCTTTAGGTTTAAAATCAAGCCTTACCCCCATTTCCATTTGTTTTATCTGAAAATCTTTATGATTCCACCACTAAGGTCTTCAAACCTAAGAAGTGAACAAACAAGTAGAAGCCAGTGTGTTTTCTAAAGGAAGGCATTGTGGCGCTGGATGGGACTCAACTTCTGACATTTGTTGGATTCAGCAGACACCCATCAGCTCCCATGTGCCTCTATCTATCTACCTATCCATCCATCCATCCATCCATCCATCCATCCATCTTAGAAGTTATCATCTATGAGCATCTCAGGAATTTTTAATCTAGTCAGGGAGCTAAGTAGGTAGCTAGAGCTGTCTTTTAGCATAATGAGAATGCTGAACAAAGGGGCCTGGATACTTGAGGATTCCACCAAAACTGTAGCCTAGTCAATCACCAATTCCATATTCTCTGAGGAAACAGTATGGTCAGGAAGGGGAACACAGATTCTGAATATGGGGTGGATTCAAAGAACTAGAGGTATCAAAGAGGCAGTGTCCTATTGCCTATGGACATTAAAAATTGCTCAGTTAGATGTGTAAAGGAAGACCATGACCCTGGTACCCAAGTACTCAGTGAAAAATGACAAAAGCAGAAGACTGCTGATGACAGTGAGGAGGACAGGGTAGAAGATACAGCCAGGTGGAATGAACCTGAATGGATAAAAGGTTTGCCTATGTCGAATTGTTTGCTTGTGTCTTTATTTTCAGCAGCATGAATGGGTATTGTTCCAGAATCATGGAGACAAGACAGGTAAAATTATGGCCAACAACCTCATTTCCCTACCTCGTTGTAGGAAGAATCTTATTCTGAAATAATGCTAGTTTTTTCACCTGAAGTTCAGGGTGAAAGGCTATATTTTTATTCTGTTATGTTCATAAAGTAGATGGGATATTGTCTGCTCAAGAAATTGATTCTTCTAATAGGAGGGATATCCTCAAATCTCCTTCAAAACTTGCTGGGAGAAGGCACAGCACTCAGGTCTGGTAGAGGACACTAACCAAACAATCACGGAAAACCAGTTGCCCAAAGTGATATACTTACATGTGACAGAAGGTTAGCGATAGTTCTGGGCGTGGGAACCCTTTCTTTTGGCTTTAGGATAAAGGATCCCAAATATGAAGATTGTGCCAGAACACAGGTAATTAATTTTCATTTTATTAAACTTTGCATTCAAAATTAATTTTTCAGTTGATTATTTGGAGCTCAGGTTTCATTCTCTCGTATATGGGTAGGTTAGGTTTCCTGGAAAGCAAAGTCTCAGCCAGGTGTTTATTCGGGAGGGCCCTTGGAACCAACAGTTGTGGAAGTGAGAGGAAGGGTGCAGGACTTAGCAGAGGGAGAGACTGAGCTGTGATGCAGTCCTGACAGAGGCCTCAAGGGGCTCTGAAGCTGAGCAGGCCTGTCAGAGTTGTCCCAAGTTGAGGCAACAGAACAGGGCCTTTCTACCTTCATGACGATTGTTGGATACAGGCCTGTCCCTGAAAGAGGGATGGCTTTAAAATGAGGCAGTTTTCTTGAGCTGAGAAAATTCCAAAGAGGGTTGATAACTGAGGACTTGCTGCTAATGTACTCTTAGAGCTGGAGGAATAAGTCCTTCATTCTTCTTTTTAACCCTAAATTTTATTTTTGTCACCCCCAATCCCCCACCTCTGGTAACCATCAATCTATTCTCTGTATCAATGGTTTTTTTTTTTTTTTTTTTTTTAGATCCCACATATAAGAGCGATCCTACAGTATTTGTCTTTCTCTGTTTGAATTATGTCATTTAGCATAATGCCCTTGAAGCCCATCCATATTATCACAACTAGCAAGATTTAATTCTTTTTCATGACTGAATAATATTATCTGTATCTATATCTATCTCTGTATCTATATCTATATCTATATCTATATCTATGTCTATGTATCTGTGTCTACATCTATATCTATAAAAGTATCACATTTTCTTTATCCATTCATAATCAATGGACACAAGGTAATTTCCATATGTTGGCATTGTAAATGATGCTGCAATGAACATGGGGATGCTTTTCAAGTTAGTGTTTTCCTTTTCTTTTGATCAATACCTGGAAGTAGAATTGCTGGGCCCTATGGTAGTTCTATTTTTAGTTTTTTGAGGAACCTCTATACTATTTTCCACAGTGGCTACACCAATTTACATTGACACCAACAGTGCACAAGGGGTCCCCTTTCTCCACATTCTTGCCAACGCTTGTTACTTCTTGTCTTTTTTTTTAATAGCTATTCTCACAAATGTAAGGGGATATCTCAGTGTGCTTTTGATTTGCATTTCCCTAATGATTAAAGATGTCAAGCATCTTTTCATGTGCCTGTTGGCCCTCTGTGTGTCTTCCTTGGAAAAATGTCTATTCACACATCCCCAAAGGCAAGGGAATTAAAAGCAAAAATGAACTACTGGGACCTTATGAAGATAAAAAGCTTCTGCACAGCAAAGGAAACAACCAACAAAACTAAAAGGCAACCAATGGAATGGGAAAAGATATTTGCAAATGACATATCGGACAAAGGACTAGTATCCAAAATCTATAAAGAGCTCACCAAACTCCACATCCGAAAAACAAATAACCCAGTGAAGAAATGGGCAGAAAGCATGAATAGACAGTTCTCTAAAGAAGACATCCGGATGGCCAACAGGCACATGAAAAGATCCTCAACGTCACTCCTCATCAGGGAAATACAAATCATAAACCACACTCAGGTGTCACCTCACGCCAGTCAGTGTGGCCAAAATGAACAAATCAGGAGACTATAGATGCTGGAGAGGATGCGGAGAAACGGGAACCCTCTTGCGCTGTTGGTGGGAATGTAAATTGGTGCAGCCACTCTGGAAAACAGTGTGGAGGTTCCTCAAAAAATTAAAAATAGACCTACCCTATGACCCAGCAATAGCATTGCTAGGAATTTACCCAAGGGATACAGGAGTACTGATGCATAGGGGCCCTTGTACCCCAATGTTTATAGCAGCACTCTCAACAATAGCCAAATTATGGAAAGAGCCTAAATGTCCATCAACTGATGAATGGATAAAGAAATTGTGGTTTATATACACAATGGAGTACTACGTGGCAATGAGAAAGAATGAAATATGGCCCTTTGTAGCAACGTGGGTGGAACTGGAGAGTGTTATGCTAAGTGAAATAAGCCATACAGAGAAAGACAGATACCATATGGTTTCACTCTTATGTGGATCCTGAGAAACTTAAGAGAGACCCATGGGGGAGGGGAAGGAAGAAAAAAAAGACGTTAGAGTGGGAGAGAGCCAAAGCATAAGAGACTCTTAAAAAGTGAGAACAAACTGAGGGTTGATGGGGGGTGGG